>NW_019397466.1:23093-65014 GCF_000591075.1 Eurytemora carolleeae | reverse complement strand
TTTTTGCAAAAGTTTTAGTTTAAAGTATCTTAAAATTTTGTGTTAACAGTGAATTTAGACAAATCCTTAGTCTTTGTCATTGTCAGCTGTTACTTTTTAAATTTTTTTCCTTTTAATTTTGTATTTTCCAGGGGGGGGCAGGGCCCCCCCCTGGAACTCCCAGGGGGGGGCAAGAGGACTACTGCCCCCCCCCTATGTACGCCACTGGGCATACTTATTTTTTGTTTTTGATTATTAAATTTTTTTTTGGTTAAAATATGAAGAATGTATGATAAAAGTGGAAGTTATAAAAGTTAACTAAGCAAAACATTGACTCCGACGACGGAAGATATAGCCATGAACGATTCTAAATTTTCCCTAAAAACTTCCATAACTACTTAAGAAAATAAGAATATCATTTTGAATTATTAAAAGTCTCGAAAAATTGATTTTAAAAGAAAAATTGACGAACACTGATGATAATTATTTTTTAGAAAAAACCGACGACGAAGTAATTTGTTCACCCCGTCTGGGAAGGGTAAGGTGGAGAAGGTGGATGATAAGAAGGGTTCAGGGGAGAAGGTGGACAAGGGAGAGGTGGGGAGTGGAAGGAGTATTCCCATCAGACAAGGAGTTCTCTACAAGAAATCTAATAAAGCATTTTCAAAGGTATGTTTCTATTCGGGGATCATTTAATGACAACAAATGAGAACCCTTTTCATTTGTGGATCCAGAGGCCGAATTTAAAGAATTTGAGCCGCGGCTCAAATTTTGGTGGTTTCACTTAAATTTGTATCAAATTTTTCAAGATTTAAGCCGGCGCTCAATTGAAACCGGTTTTTGGGGGATTTGAGACGCGGCTTAATTCATTACATTCGGACACTTGAAAAAAGTAAGATCCATCTCATAAATAATAAATACTAAAAATATCTAAAGATAACCATAAAATTTATTCTTTTTGTGCTATTTATGTTGAAACTTTTACACCGTGAAAACCAGAAAAAGAAAAGGAAGATGACTGAAACTCAAAAATATTTAATGAACATGAGACATTTGTAAACATTTGTTTTGTAATTGTACCATTTGTTATCGTAACATTTGTTATTGTAATTGTAATTGTAACATTTGTTATTGTAAACAGATCCCATTAACTTAATAAGTGATTTATTAAGTTACTAGTAAAACTATTTGCTTTGTAACAGCATCAAATAAACAAAAGTATTCCTAAAATAACATTCCGTTTACACAGATTTCTAGTTCTCGCTGAGAAACCACAATGGAAATTAGTCAATGAATGAAAGATTGACTGAAAATGAGTGTATGACCATAATATGCAAATTTAATCTTGATAAAGTTAAAGCTTGGGTTACCTCAAGGTATGAAAAATAATCATAAACTTATTGTATACTTACATTATTTGTGAGTATTTTTAATTCTTATGAATTCTTTCTATCAGGCTTATTAGATAATTTTAACTTTTAATGTTTCTTTACCTATTCTTCGAACATTTCAAAACTTTATGATTTCGCAGATTTTCATCATTTTTTTGGAGAACTTTTAAAGGCCATTTCTATGTTCATTGAACCCAATATTTAGGATTGGAAGAAGAAGTATGTGACGCTATGTGACGATGGTCGGATGACATATCATCCTTCTCTTCACGATTATATGGAGAATATTCACGGGAAGGAGATTCCCCTGCAGTATGTTACAGTAAAGGTAAACAAACAACAGCATTGAAAGGGTTTGATCACCTGGATTCCGCTACAGTACGTTACAATAAAGGTAAACAAACAACAGCATTTAAAGGGTTTGTCCACCTGAGATTCCGCTGCAGTACGTTACAGTAAATGTAAAACAAACAACAGCATTTAAAGGGTTTGTGCACCTGAGATTCCACTGCAGTACGTTACAGTAAAGGTAAACAAACAACAGCATTTAAAGGGTTTAATCACCTGAGATTCCGCTGCAGTACGTTACAGTAAAGGTAAACAAATAACAGCATTGAAAGGCTGGGTTTGTTCATCTGTTCTGAATACTGAAAATATCCCAAGTTTTGGGATAAGGACCACATCATAGTTTATCTTCCTTCTCATTTTAAGATGTTTTTTAGACCCAGAAATATCCAAAATTTTAGCTAAATTCTTCTTTAGTTTTTTGGAGTCATAGTCGCAGAAAGTCCAAATTTTACATTTTATAGCCAAAATTTAAACAACAAGGCTTGTTAATTGCATGTTATTTTTCAAACATTTACAAAATTTGCAAATGTTAGTTAAAGTAGTAAATGTGGCGATTTTCTATTTCTTAACATTTAAATGTAAAACAACAGTTTTTTTTTGTCTAGGTCCCTGGTCAGGGCCCACGGGGGATGAGAACAGTCCCTGTTATGGGAAACGGCGGGATGAGTAACGGTATCGGAGAAAACGGCGGGGCCGGGAACGGGAAGGAGCGGGTAACACTGACCGGTTATGAAATGCTGCGTGAAGGCGGGAGCGGGGAGGAAACGGGTGAGAATAATGGCGGTGGCCGGTTAGACGCGGGGAAGGAAAACGGGAAACAAGAACAGACAACGCCAAATGTTAAAAAACGTCACAGGTATGTGAATTTATGAAATCTATAAAATTGAAACCATTTTTTTTGGAAGGAGAAAGGGTAGGAGTTGTGCCTTAGATAAATGTTAGTATCGTTTAATTGTAACTCATGATGTGAACTTTGAAAAGTTAAAAAAGAGTTTCTGTTACAATTCCAGTTCTTGTGAAGTGAAAGTTAAGGAAGATAAGTGAATCTAGAAACTTATGTTCTGCAAGTTCTTTTGAGATGGAAACCTGGAAAAGAAATTAACTTTTTATCAGAGTTTGAATCAAATTGAATGTTTTTAAGAAATGAGGATTTAAAACCACTGATATTACTTCAAATATCAATATTAATTATTTTTTTTCTCTGCTGCGAGTCCTACTGTTTCTTATATTTAGTTAATGCTGAAACTTTCTTTACAATTCAGAGATCAGTAAACACCTGATATATGTGCTTTGGTCGGAGCAAAAAAAGTTAAAATTTTATCCCCATATTTGATTAATAATGTGGAAAATATAATCGTTTTTTATCTTAAAAAGTATTTAATTCTGACATTTTCTTCTGTTGTAAAGCATAAATCTGCATTCCACACTCCACAAGTTACTTTTATAGAGAAACCACAATTGAAAACAATTTTTTTAATGAAACACATGGATATCTGATTCATTTCTGATCATGGAAAGCTTTGTGAATCGGACAGACCCCTCCATAAATATTGGGTCACCTGACGTCTGTCTCCTGTCCCTTTATTCGAATCGATTTCACTTATTTGTTTGTGAAGACGGATAAAGTCTAGGAGAGTTAAAATTTTGGGTTTTAAAATCGATATTACTTATTTGTTTGTTTAGACGGGTGAAGTCTAGTAACCCTAAGGGTGGTGGTGAAGAAGAGGAGACCTGGGAGTTCCAGATAGTCTCCTTGGACAACAAGAACTGGCAGTTCGAGGCAACCAGCCTGGAGGAGAGGGATCAATGGGTTCAAGCAATAGAACAGCAAATACTTAATAGTCTACAGGTATACAGTAGGCTGGTTCATAGAACAACAAATACTTAATAGTCTACAGGTATACAGTAGGCTGGTTCATAGAACAATAAATACTTAATAGTCTACAGGTATACAGTAGGCTGGTTCATAGAACAATAAATACCTAATAGTCTAGGTATACAGAGAGTCACTCACAAAAAATGTGAACATTTTTAAGCCCCTCAAAAAATAATTAGTTTTTTTTGTTAACTTTCATCTTTCAACTTGAAGATGAGGATGAAAGAGAATGATTATTAAGTATCATGTTGTTTGGAGCTGAGTCGTGAAAACTAATAATCTGATTTGTTTTTATAGGGAAACGAAATTAGTAAAAGCAAATGTAACAGTGCTCCAGTAGATACTGCTGCTATGAATAGAATTAGATCGGATATTCTTGGAAATTCAAGGTTAGTCAACAAATTAATTCTTGCATTAATCTGAAATGAAAACAAAGAGACCCAAGTTTGTTTGTTTTGTCTAAATTGTCACCAGTATCCCGATTCTATTAAACTTCTGTAAAACGTGTCTAATTCAAGGCCCTCCCTGGTAAATTCAGAGAAATGCCTGCTTGACCGTCCTAAAATCCGTAATCTTCAATTGGATTTTTTTATCAAGTTAATAAAAACTGATAATACGGAAGGTTTTGAATGTTGTTAAAGGGAGGGTTCGCGAAAAATGAAATGGGGTATAGGCTTACTGCGAGAAATAATCGCTTCTGATCGCTACCAATCTTACTTCTATCTGTTGCGTCTATAAGGAGAAAATTGTTTAAAACGTCTCAAACCGAAGAACGTATCGTCCATACAAATTGAAGAAGTTGGAACATACGACTTGGATCGTCAAACAATCAAATTAATATCAAACAAATAATTAAGATATTAAATCCTATAGTCATCGATTATTTTTCGACGCATTTGTATATATTTGATATTTCATAATTCATAATATTTTTTATTTTGTGTTTTTTAAAATAAATATTTCGCTTGCAACTTGTTTTCACGACTGGCGAATTCCCGGAAAATATGGAAAATGTCGTCTTCATTATCAAAATCCTAGAATCAGGAATAAATGTTTTCAAAAGTCACTCTCAGACCATAGAAAGTAAAAAATCCTATAAAATATTAACTATATACGAATGCTTTGTTTGAAATTCAATTGAGTTTGTTACGATCCGAGTCGTATGTTCCAACTTTCTGAAATCTACGTTCTTTGGTTTGAGACGTTTTTAACAATTTTCTCATTATAGACGCAACAGATAGAAGAAAGATTAGTAGCAATCAAAAGCGATTATTTATCGCTTTAAGCCTATACCCCATTTCATTTTTCGCGAACACTCCCTTTAAGTCGGAACTTTTTTGTAAAATGCTGCATATCTGTAGCCTGAATTTTTTATTCTAACCCACAACGGAAAGTTGAAAACTTTTAGTAATGCGCTTAAAACGTTAAAAAGGCCATGAGTTACATTTCTGAGATCTCTGATTGGTCTTAATTGATATCCAGAAGGAAATTGATCATCAATAGATACGGATTACTCGTCACTGAAAGGATAAAGCATCCATAAGTTTCTACCTCAAGTAATAATTTTAAGAATATTATATTTATATAAAATCTAGATGTGTTGACTGTGATAGTCCGAATCCTGACTGGGCCAGCTTAAACCTTGGAGTATTAGTCTGTATAGAGTGCTCAGGGATACATAGAAACCTAGGCAGCCATATATCAAGGGTAAGCTTAAACCTTGGAGTATTGGTCTGTATAGAGTGCTCAGGGATACATAGAAACCAAAGCAGCCATATATCAAGGGTAAATCTAAACCTTGGAGTATTGGTCTGTATAGAGTGCTCAGGGATACATAGAAACCTAGGCAGCCATATATCAAGGGTAAGCTTAAACCTTGGATTATTGGTCTGTATAGAGAACTCAGGAATACATAGAAACCTTGGTAGCCATATATCAAGGGTAAGCTTAAATCTTGGAGTATTGGTCTGTATAGAGAACTCAGGAATACATAGAAACCTTGGTAGCCATATATCAAGGGTAAGCTTAAATCTTGGAGTATTAGTCTGTATAGAGTGTTCCCTGGTATCACCTCAGAGCATAAAATGGTTTGGTGAAATTAAATACTTAAAAAGAAAACATCAGATAGAAAGGAAAATTGAGTATTTATTCTTCGTTATTTTTAATGAAGTAAGGAATTTAATTTTCCGCAAATTACTTATTAGCACAATATTTCTTTGCACCCTTGATATTTCAAAGATTTGTATATCTGATCTTTCAGAGTTCCTTTTCTGAACAAGGTTGTATAAAAGGGATACTCTGGATGCGCTCCAATACGACCTATACAGCAATAGACACACTAAATCCTCATATGACGTCACTGCTTATTTTAAAGAAAAAAATTTTTGCGGGTCACAAAATATAAACGAACTAGAAAATTAAAAATTTAAATTAGAATTGTATTTATTAGCTTCAAACTTGTTAGCACAATCAATATTTGTTAAATGTAATGATTGTTAGTTAAGTATCAGTGACGTCATATGTTGATTTAGAATGTCCATTGCCAAAAAGACAACATTTACCTAAATTGGAGCGCATCCAGAGTAACTAACCTTATATACAACCCTGATTCTGATATATCTAAGGTGTGCGTCACCTGGTTGTAAAGTTATATGGATTAGAGTTTGAGACGAGTAATCAGTTCCAGGTTCCTTAAGTTTTAAATTATCAATTACAATTTTTCAAATTTTAGGTTCGAAGTTTGAATCTTGATGAATGGCCTCCTGGTCACCTGGCTGTGTTGACCAGCTTGGGGAACCAGCTGGCTAACTCTATTTGGGAACATAGGATCACGCATCCTTTTAGAAAACCTAACCCTGATACACCTAGGTAATAATAATAATAATAGGATCACACATCCTTTTAGGAAACTTACCATTATACACCTAGGTAATAATAATAATAATAATAGGATCACACATCCTTTTAGGAAACCTAACCCTGATACACCTAGGTAATAATAATAATAGGATCACACATCCTTTTAGGAAACCTAACCCTGATACACCTAGGTAATAAAAAGGCAGTAAGGAATCAGTAACGTAATTTGTAATATATTTTCGCATAATTACATTTCTAAAGGTTTAGTTTCCTATTTTAAATAATTAGTCAAGATTTATTGAATCAGAAGTAGAAGTTAGATGGCAATTTAACTTAGTTCATTTCGCTTTCTGAAGTTCATAGCGTGAGAACCAGAAAACTATGGAAAAAGAAGAAAATAAGTAAATAGTTTACTAGAAACTTATTAGACAATTTTTTAAGGTAAATGGGTCTCTTTACAGTACCCTCCTTAATTGTCGTGTCTTATGTTCATTGGAGTATTTAAAGTCATAACTTGAGTCTAAAAGTCGTCTTCCTATTCCATAGATTTCTGGTTCGTACTGTACATTAAATCGGTTTAAAATTTCATTCTTTAATTTTGGTTTAAATTTAGAGAGGAAAAGGAGAGATATATAAAGGCTAAATATGAGAGAAAAGAATTCCTGGCGCCTCTTCCCCCCTCAACTCATTCTGCTGCTCAGAGTCTTGTAGACGCTATCTGCAGGTCATTTTTTATTTTTTATTTTATATTCAAGAATTAATTTTATTATGTGTTCATAAAATAATACTATTTTATTCATTCTTGCCTTCAACAATTCGTATTTATTCATCATTTCATTTGAGCATTTTTTTAGTTGATAGTTTATTCTTTCATTCATTAATTTACCCTTTTATTCATTTAACAAATTAATTCATTATTTCATTTCATTTCATAATTCATTCATTTATTTATCCTTTCATTCAATAATTTATCATTTAGTTATCCTTTTATTCAATAATTTATCATTTATTTATCCTTTCATTTAGTAATTAATTCATTTATTTATCCTGTAAAAGTCTTCATATAATTACTAAGGAAAAAAATTGTAAATAAATAAATTGATAAATGAAATAAAATTATAAATAAATAAATGAATGTATATTTCTAGATCTGATATGGTTGGAGTATCCCTAGCATTGGCCCACTGTAGAGAGGAGGAGGTGAACACAGTGGTTTCCTCGAGGGACACTAGAACACCTTTACATCTAGCCGCAGCGCTCGGACACCTAGCTATTGCACAGATACTCATCTGGGTAAACTTTCTTCCATTTATAGAGTAGCATTCACAATTTACAACGGTACCCTGATCACAAATATAGAAGATAACTTCATTTTCTAGGTTGAAAAGTTCTTAATTCTGATGATTTCTTTATTGTTTCTGAAGCAAGAAATGCACTAGTCCGTTTGCATCGTAGAAAAAACCACAAATGAAAATTATCCGTTTTCCTAAACAAATAATTGGTTATCTAACTCTTACTTGATCAGACAAATTTGGGGTTGTTAATCGGATCACGTTACAGTACTTTAATTCACTTGTTCTATTTTTTTTATCTAATATTTTTAATTAATCTTGTCAAATCATAATTCTTTCTGATGAAGTTTTTTTTTCTGCGATATAGTGACAATCAGAATTCTGTGAAATTATTGTCGACAATTTCTTCTTATTAAATAATTTTGTTATTGTTTTAACTTGAAAATTGCAAATCCTACTAAAGCAACATTTCTATTTAAACAAGAAAGAAATAAAGAAGATAATCGTCGTTTAACGGTTTTTTGGTTGTGTAAGAGGAAAATTTCGAAATGAGTGCTATAAAATGTGTAACATACGGATATTTTAAACTTTTTTTTCAGATTTAGTTTGAATAATATTTTACAAGTTTCATAGTTTTTCATTTTAATTATAAAATATTATTTTTAATTATCAGATTTACATTTTTATTTTAAAAAATTAATTTAAATTTGTTTAGTCCAATTGTAATGTGAAGAGTATAGACCATGAAGGGAGAAGTTGTTTATCCCTGGCCAGGAGTAGTGGAGCACAGGTAGGGTTAAAGGGACACTCAGCAATATATAATAAAGGGACACACAGCAATATATAATAAAGGGACACTCAGCAATATATAATAAAGGGACACAGAGCAATATATAATAAAGGGACACTCAGCAATATACAATAAAGGGACACTCAGCAATATACATGAATGCTAAGAAAAAATAAGCCCCCCTTCCTTGATAAAGGTATGTGTACGCACCTGATCGGCTTAAAACAGTACAAGCACATAGATTGCGTAAATGCCGTCTTTCTATTACACAGTATTATAGGTCTCCCTGTATACTGTATAATAAAAGGAAACAACGATTTATAGGATTTTTTAAAGCTAAAAAAATCATTAAAGAGACAATTCATTATTTACATATTAAAGGGACACTTATCAATTTCACAAGTTAGCCATTATAAAAAATGTACTCATTTGAATTTATTCGTTTTTTTCTCGTTAAACTAATTTTATTTTTATTTTTTTCAGGATGTTGTTGAACTGTTGGTTGGGGCGGGGACACCTGATCCGCCCTACTCTGGTACTCTGCCCAGGGTTCGGGCTCCACCCACTTCTAGAACTAAAGAAATATCGTCCAGTGTCCTGTAAATCGTCCACCAAAGCTCGTCTGGTTGGATTCATGGCAGAAATACAGTTCAGAGAATTGAGGTCCTTACTCCTTGGGATCAAAATACAGAGGATCAAAGTTCATTGTGATTAAAAATCCATGATATTGGATCAAAATTGATTTGGGTCCAAATCCAGAATGATAAAAGTGAACAGTCCATTCAATTAACTCCACCAGATGGAAAACCTGGACTACGGACGATCTATCTATCTATCTAGTCAGTGCAATTCACAGTTTCAAGACGATACAACACTCCGAACCAAAGATTTTAGTTTTAAACCCGTTCTATTTATTTTCTGCATTTAATTTAAATAAGTTGAGGAGTTATGTTGATTAAATATGTCCGGACGAATTTGATAAATTCTGAATATATTTATAAATATATTTAATGCTTGTTCTGTTTGAACCTGAATTCACCAAAGAATAAAATAAAATTAAATAATAATGAATTATAATTAAGAGATGAATAAAAGCAACGTGATGTTTGTTAATGAAATATTTTTTTCTAAAAATGAAATTTAAAATACAAAATCAAAATCTGAAATTTACTAGGATCTGTTTGATCTGTCAAATCTGTGTACTGCACTGGGATGAGATCAAAACAAAACATCTATTATGTGTGCAATTGGCAAATGGGGGGGGGGTGAAGATTTTCTGTTTGAAGTCGTGAAAATATACACTAAAATGGGAGGGGGGAAAGGCACACCACACCATTTTTTCGTCCGCACCACACAAAACGTCACATTTCACCATTATTTCGTCCTACCACACCATTTTTAGGATCGGGCGTTGCTTCTGTGTTTTCAGACGTAATATTTTATGCCTCAATACACTTTTTTCAAACTTAGGCCAACGTCACGTCTTTAATTTAACAAAAACGGAAAATTTGTGTGCCTCGCTTATTTTTCGTCCGAACCACACACTTTTCTGTTCTTATTTTACTCCTAAACTACAACTTTTAAGTGATAGTCACTGTGATCTTAGAATCTACAACTAAAACATTTTTTTAGCAGGACACAAAGCAATTGGTTTTGATTTGCAATTTATGAAATGAAAGTTTCCATGAACTTTTATGCCAATTGTATCTTAAAAAAAAAAGGATATAATATTTTTAACCCTTATATAAACAACAGGACGTGGCTCAAACTTGGAATATAATAATGTTAAGTACCTTGATAAATACCTTAATCAACAATTGCAAAGGATTCCGTTGTAAAGCGGACATAACATTTTCTGAAACTGTCTCCCACCTACTCCAAATCGACCTCATGTGACTTAACATTTTTTTTGTCATGACTTATATAATGGTCTGAAAATGCCTTTGGGAAAGTACCAAACATCAAAGAATGCTCCCAAAAATGGCCCAAATTTTGAAATGGCCAAAATCATGTTATAAAAAGTTAGCTCAAAAAAGTTTATTTTGATGACCCCTCAAAAAACGCTAAAGCATATTTAGTTTAGTTTTTGTCACTTGTATTTATTTTTTAATTTGATTTTAAATTTAAGAAGACGTGAATTAGCGGACAATTTATTATTGTACAGCCAATAACAAAAAGTCAATCGCTAGTCTAACAAAATTCAAAGGAAGAAAAATTGAAATTTATAATTTAAAGTAGAATTAAAAGATAAACATAGTTGATGTAGAATTAAGTAGGAAGAACTAAGGTACGTGAAATATAAGATTTAAAAAAATGGGTTGAAACTAGGCGGAAACAGAGCAATTTTTTATTTAATCAATATTTGGCATATTCTGGCAATTTTTCAAGTCATTTCTTGCCCCCCCCCCCCTTAAGTGTGTTCAGATTCTATCGGATTCTAGTTCTGATCCCCTTCACTGTAGATGTTAAGCATTTGAAGATTAAATAGCATTAATTTTACATAATACAAGATCTGATCTTGTTTTAAGAATTTTGAGATAATAATTTTCTGCAATATAATCTTTTAAGTTTTTTCTTGTGCAGGGTCAGTAAAACCGTGTATCGTTGTCTAAAAACACTTAATATGAGAAATTAGAAAATGTCAAGTTGAGAAATGTTTCTGTTCCCAATTTCTATACTTAACCTTTTTTATAATCAGTAGGTTTACTGACCGAAGGAGGGGTGGATGGTCCCAGGGTTTTATAATCAGTACGTTTACTGACCGAAGGAGGGGTGGATGGTCCCAGGGTTTTATAATCAGTAGGTTTACTGACCGAGGGAGGGGTGGATGGTCCCAGGGTTTTATAATCAGTAGGTTTACTGACCGAGGGAGGGGTGGATGGTCCCAGGGTTATATAATCAGTAGGTTTACTGACCGAGGGAGGGGTGGATGGTCAAAGGGTTTTGAAGTAAAATGTGAAAATTTATCCGACCTTTTATGAAAAGTCCTCTAAATAGGGAAAAACCAAAATTGAAGTAAGGGCTCTGCTACCCCTTTTTTTACTGTCTTTGTTCAGATATTTGCAATAAAAAAAATCACAGTTTTCAGTCCAAGTAGCCTGTGGCGATCATACAGTTTTGATTAGCCAAACTGACAACATTTTTTGCAGCTTATACATTAAAGATTATGGTATTGGTATGGTAATGTAAAAAAAAAACTTTTTTTGCTAGATACATCATGGTTTCATTTGAGCTCAAAATCTTTACAAGTCATCTTATTTCCAAGTTTCTCAGAAAAATCCAGTTTTTCGCCTAAAAAATCTAATGGATTAGTGCCACTCAAAAACGCGTTTTTACTCGATAGTCACGAAATAAAAATTAATTTATGTTAAATTTAGAGCCCAGCACTATGCCAAAAATCATCAAATCATTGAGATTGAGATATCTGAGGAAAACAATGTTTTTTCTTTGAAAATCATAATACTCTGATTTTAACCGCTCTACCTCTGTAGATTTGAAATACTTAACATGATTAAAAACATCAAAACAAAAAATGTTTTACTTCTTAATCTTTTATTTATTAAATCTTGGGTGCTTACGAAACATTATAAATAACATACAAGAAAAAGTATCCAAGTACTTAAATCCATTAAATCTTTTTGCCTAATTATTTATAATTTAAGAATAAATTATTTTAAATATTCTTTTTAAAAATTACAAAAAACACTACATTTTCTTTCACCTCTAACACAAATAATTTCATACATCACATAAACGTAAGAACCAAAGAGTAGAAACAATTGGAAATTTTGCGGATTTTCAGTGATCAGCTGATCGCAGTAGGAACAGCTGATATTAAGAGAATCAGCTGAATTGATCACGAATTAAACAGCTGATCACAATCACATTGATGGTATTGATCAATAGTATCTACTTCCTGAACTTAACATGTTCACACAAAGCAATTGAACAGAAATAAAATTATGAATAAAATGCTAAATCCGAAATAACATCCCAGGTTCATCTCTTCCGTCGTACCAGAACCATGAGATTTTGAGAAATACTAACAATAAATCTTATAACATGTACAATGTACACTGAACTCAAGGTACATGTCAAGATGTACATGGCAAACCGTATTGTACATAACATCAGTACAGTTCAAATTAAATGAGAAAGCAGAGCTGACAGGAATGCTGAATTTAATTTTCCTAAATCACAATTCAGTCCGTGAAAGAAATCACAGACGTAACAGGATTATTATTCAGAATAATTAGCCTGTAAAATCATCGAGGTTGCATATAAATTTTACAATTATTATGCATTTCTTGACTTTTTAATACAAAGGACTGAAACTTGTCGTTAAATCTTAGTTCTCTCTGTAGTGTGTTGAAACATGTCACTGAAAGCGAGCTTGCTTAATTTGAGTGAATGTATAAATAATTAAAGTTTGAGAAATTTTAACAAATGGAGCATGCAGCCTTACTGCAGACGAATTAAGCTGATTGGTGGATATGTCTGAAAACGAATTCAGTTATGATTTGTGGATGGAGCTTATCAGTGGATTTGTTTCTCTAAGAATGGAGCTGCTTAGTGGATTTGTCTCTGGGGAATTGAGCTCCTTAGCTGATATTTTTAAACGATTGAAGCTGCTAAGTGAACTTGCTTTCATAAAAATGGAGCTGGTGATAAATGGATTTGTCTCATAAAGGATGGAGTTAAAATATAGATATGCTTGCAATCGAATCCGAGTCTGAAAAGTGAATCACTGAAAATGCCTGAAATAGGGATTGAACAAAAACATGAGACATGTGTACAGTGTACGAGTTGAAAACATAGTCTTTCACTGGATCCAAGTCTATCTGAGCCCAGGATATAGCTGAGAAGGTTTCTTGTCCGCGAAAAATGATTTGAGAACATACACCTAGAAAGTAGTAATATCAATTAGACCATCAGATTACAATGTGAAACCTAAAAATTAATTTTAAAAAGCTGTGAATTCAGAGTTACTTAATTCCATGAAAAACAACCTACATATTTTGTTACTTAAAACCTCGCAATATTTCTTATTATTATTTCAATCATTTTATTATTAATACAATGAAATCAGACTTCCATAGCTACTTTGAAAAGACTTTTTTTTGGCGTATATTTTAAAAGTTCGTCATAAATTGTAAGTAACTAACTCTGTTATTTTGAAGATTTAGTATGAAGAAATATTGATAACTATCACCAATAAAGAAATTCTAGGAATTTAAACACGGAATACGGTTGATACAACAATTTAGCAAATGATGCAGAAAACAAATTCCAAGATGTAGGATTTCTTTGATCAGATTGAAACTACACCAAGCAACAAACTTAGCTATCTTGAACTACTGAACAACTTTTTTTATTTAATACTAATTTGCAGTTGGGAACCCAGATTTGTCCAGAATACAAGTTTACCCAATACAAGTCAACATACTCAACTTAGAACTTTATTGCCAAGTTAAGTATATATCTACCGTGTTCCTTTATCAAAATTTGAGACAAATCTGCCAAGGGGTGGTTCCTAAGTTATGATCGGACATCCAAACAAACAGTGCTTAGGATCCATTCAATTTCCAGGTAATTTCTTTAAGATTTACTGAATTTTTTAACAAAAAATAATTTTTAAATTCTTATTTTTATTATTTTTGCTTATTTTTATCCTAAAACTTGATGAACCATTCAGAAATGAGTAAATTTTTTTAATCTTTCTTTTTCAAAAGTTCAGATTTGGGATTTAGGAGTAAAATTTTTTTTTTTTGCAGTTTTTGGTTGATATTTTACCCCTTGGATCCGGATCCGTGGATCCGCATATTTTTGCGGATCCGGATCCAGGAAGCCAAAATCTTGCGGACCCAGCGGATCCGGATCTGGATCGGGATCCTAAGCACTGCAAACAAACAAACAGACTGAGAAAAAGAGACTCTGTGTACCTGTCCGAACCCCACAAACATGATGGCGACAGTAACAAACCCACTCCAGATCATAACTCTTTCATTCAGATCTTCTCCTCGCTTCCGACCCTGCAGAATAAATATTGAATATTTCTTCATTTCTTTGAATACTTTATTTCTTATTGGAAATCTATATTTCTTAGTGGAATACCTGGGTTTCAGCGAGTCTATGATGAGTTTGGAAATCTATATTTCTTAGTGAAATACCTGGGTTTCAGTGAGTCTATGATGTATTTGGAAATCTATATTTCTTAGTGGAATACCTGGGTTTCAGTGAGTCTATGATGTATTTGGAAATCTATATTTCTTAGTGGAATACCTGGGTTTCAGTGAGTCTATGATGAGTTTGGAAATCTATATTTCTTAGTGAAATACCTGGGTTTCAGTGAGTCTATGATGAGTTTGGAAATCTATATTTCTTAGTGAAATACCTGTGTTTCACTGAGTCTATGATGAGTTTGGAAATCTATATTTCTTAGTGGAATACCTGTGTTTCACTGAGTCTATGATGAGTTTGGAAATCTATATTTCTTAGTGAAATACCTGGGTTTCAGTGAGTCTATGCTGAGTTTGGAAATCTATATTTCAATTAGTGGAATACCTAGGTTTCAGTGAGTCTATGATGGGTTTGGAAATCTATATTTCAATTAGTGGAATACCTGTGTTTCAGTGAGTCTATAATGAGTTTGGAAATCTATATTTCAATTAGTGGAATACCTGTGTTTCAGCGAGTCTATGAGTTTGGAAATCTATATTTCTTAATGGAATACCTGGGTTTCAGTAAGTCTATAATGAGTTTGGAAATATATATTTCTTAATGGAATACCTGTGTTTCAACGAGTCTATAATGAGTTTGGAAATCTATATTTCTTAGTGGAATACCTGGGTTTCAGTGAGTCTATGATGGGTTTGGAAATCTATATTTCTAAGTGGAATACCTGGGTTTCAGTGAGTCTATGATGGGTTTGGAAATCTATGACGGAATTGAGGTTTTCGTGGATTTCTCGTGCAGATGTCTCCATCTATATTTATAAATTATGATCAATATTTTTATAATTTTTATATAACATCAAAAGTCTAAAAATGAAAAGTATCAAAATTAGATTTGATTAATAAATAATATTTTCTCTCACAAAGTTAAAACAAATCTGAAATAAATATCTTACACAAAAAAGAAAACAAAAACAGGGTCTATTTTACTCCCGAACTTCGGAAACATCAAAAGAATTTATAAAATGTTGTTTTCTTGACCTACTGATATTGGAGTGCTGAAGATATATAGTTTTATTTAATTGAATAATTATATGGAGGTCTTTAAACTATTCCCGCATATTTCGTAGCTATTTATTTATTTTTACAATTACTGAGACTTAGGTATAAAAATATAAAAACCTTTGAAAAATTGCCAAGACAACATTTCATAAATCCTATAGATGACTCCAAAGTTCTTGACTAAAGTGTAGTAAAAGATTAAGAGATTAAGGCTATAGTTGGTCAGCTAGGACCAGATCTAATGAAGAGTGAGAAATATAGTTGGTCAGCTAGGACCAGATCTAATGAAGAGTGAGAAATATAGTTGGTCAGCTAGGACCAGATCTAATGAAGAGTGAGAAATATAGTTGGTCAGCTAGGACCAGATCTAATGAAGAGTGAGAAATAGTTTAAACACGTTAAACCACTTCTCACGAGGGCCAGGTCAAGCTGATTAGAAGCAGTTTAACTTGGTTTAAGCTTTTCATTTGAACTGGTCTCAGAAGATATTAATAAATCTACAAAAATCAAATCAACTAAATTATTATTTCTTTTACTCGTTTTCTTGTCCAGTAAAAAAACTAGGATGGTTAATGGTATGATTAAATTATTAATGTATTTATGCTATTTTTTATATCACACAGGATATTTTTACACTTTCATACCTCTGTCAATAAATTAAACTCTTTTTCATCCTAATAAATGAATTATTAATAAATTTTACTTAATTAAAAAAAATAATTTTATCTCGAACACGGTGTTGTAAATTTCCTTAAATAAGAGTCACTTAAAATAAAATAAAAATGTATCTAGTGAACCCTTTATTATTATTCAACGATCATTGATCATAAATCCTGGTAACATAAAGAACCCCCTCTATGAAACCATATATCCAGCACACTTGTGTTACTATATAAATTGTATCCAGTAAACATAAATAATCCCTTTGATGTGACTAAAAAGATCCAGTTTACCTGTGTAAGGGGTTCCAACTGGTTTTCTAAACCTGGCAGGGGAAGTTCATCTCCAACCTAGCAAACAAGAAAATTTAAATTTGAAGGATATTATTTCATAAAATTTCTATGAATCAAGAGCTAGTGTTTTAAAGTAACAATAAAAATAAAATTAGTTATTGTAAAAATAATTATAAAAAAACACTAACAATATCATTAGTGCGCCAAAAACAAGGTCTTGCAAAAAAAAGGTGAATATTGTTCTCGCCCCAGCCGTATGTAATACCTGGAAATCTATGTAGACAAGTTTATGAGAGAAAGTAGAAAACTCATTTGAGAAGCAGGCAATATATTCCCCGGTTCGATCTGCTTTCCACTGGAAACTATCATACTGTTTCTTTACCTAAGAAAAAGTAAAACAAAATTAGGGGTTTCAGGGTTGAATATCCCCCCTTTTTTATTTATAATACTTTATACACTACCATTGTTCAGTTTAAAAGTATCAGTAAGAGTGGAAAACCTCTTGCCGGTCCTCTTTTGAACCCCCATTTTTTATATTTTGAAAATAATTCTCTCTAAAATATAAACCTCTGATTTTTTATCTTAAGAAAGTTTTGAAAAGTTTCTTTTTTGATTGTATCTTAAGGGAAAGGATCTCATTTAAATTCTACTTGAACCAGTCACCTTATATGTAATACAAGTGTCTCAAATTTAATATTTTCTTGGTTAACCTGAGGGAATGTTTTTAGTCTCTGGGAGGACATAATCAAAGGCAAGAAATTTTGATATTTTTTAATACTTTTAACCCAAAAATTAATTCACCCTCTTCTAAAAATCATTTATTTTCCAATATCAGTGAATAAAACACTGATAAAAACATACCCGACCAAAAAAAGCGTTTCTTTTCAAAGGGGGTGAGGGCCGATTTGTTAGGAAAATTTATGCGCTGTCAAAATTAATGTTTTTCTGTTTACCTCCTTGTAAAGAACGTTCTTCATTGGATCTCTAAGTTCTACATCAACATCATAATGTCCCCCTGTCACAACCTTTACATGTGGAAGTAGGTCATTCTCAATTTATTTATTTTTTTATTTATAAATCATTGTTTATTCATTTTATTCATTTTTTATTTATTTATCTACCATTGTTTATTTATTCATTTATCCTTGTTCATTTAATCCTAATCAATGTTTATTTGTTTATTTATTTATCATTGTTAATTCATCATTTATTGTTCATTTTTTTGATGTAAATTTAGCAACAGATATTGTAGTAAATGGCAGAAAATTTTATCTAAATCAACTGATATGGTTTATAGCAAAACATATTGTGATTTAGGCAACAGTTTATTCCATCAATCAGAGTTTCAGGGATGTTCTACTATCCACATGTCAGTCTTAGGATGAGCTTACTAAATCAAGAATACAATTGGGATACAGTTATGGGTTTCAGTGGCTAATATTCTGAATTTGAGTGATAGATATTGGAAGTAATAATAATTGTATTTTAATTTATATTTTCAATATTTGAACTCTACCTGAAACTCTAAAGTTGATTCTACATCCTTTTCAATAATCTCATGAAAGCATTCTTTTGCACTGTCTGGCAACTCAAACGTTAATTCAACGCTTCCAGTAATACTAAACAGATAATTCATAGTTAATTCAACACTACCAGAAAATACTAAACAGATAAGACATCGTTAATTCAACGCTTTCAGAAAATACTAAACAGATAATACATCATTAATTCAACTCTTCCAGTAATACTGAACAGATATATAACGTTAATTCAATGCTTCCAGTAGTACTAAACAGATATATAACGTTAATTCAATGCTTCCAGTAATACTGAACAGATAATACAATGTTAAATCAACGTTTTCAGAAATACTATACAGATAATTTAACGTTAATTCAACTAAACAACGTTATTCCAACGTTACTTCAATGCTTTCAGTAATACTGAACAGATGAAACAACGTTATTTCAACATTACTTTAATGCTTTCAATAATACTGAACAGATAAAACAACGCTATTACAACGTTACTTCAATGTTTTCAGTAATACTGAACACATAACACAACGTTATTACAACGTTACTTCAATGTTTTCAGTAATACTGAACAATAAAACAACATTATTTCAACTTTACTTCAATGTTTTCAATTATACTGAACAGATGAAACAACATTATTTCAACGTTACTTCAATGCTTTCAATAATACTGAACAGATAAAACAACGCTTTAACAACGTTACTTCAATGTTTTCAATAATACTGAACAGATAAAACAACGTTATTACAACGTTCTTTAATGTTTTTAATAATACTTTGCAGATGAAACAACGTTATTACAATGTTACTTCAATGTTTTCAATAATACTGAACAGATGAAACAACGTTATTTTAACGTTACCTTAATGTTTTCAATAATACTGAACAGATGAAACAACGTTTTTCAACGTTACTTCAATGTTTTCAATAATACTGAACAGATAAGCAACGTTGTTACAACGTTACTTCAATGTTTTAAATAATACTGAACAGATAAGCAACGTTGTTACAACATTGTTTTGCTTTAAAAACTATCAGAGATTGTCAGCCTAAACTTCTGTGGCCATTTGATTTGTTCAAAAAACAAAAAAAATGTTATTCAAATGTTAAATATAAAAATCTTAAGGCATACATTTTTTAATCTTTTATCAACCATTTTAATCAAAACCTGGGAACAACCGAAGTCAGTCAAATATTAATAGAAATGCACAATTTTTCAGGGAAATCTTCAAAACAATTCTTCAAGGTATTTTTCTATTTGATATTTCATAAAGTTCATTTTGTAAGTAATACTTCTTAAAAAACCATAATCTTACCTTAGAAGCAAAGAACAAACAGTTAAGAACAAACACACACTTGAATCAGTCACATACTTCATTTTGACCAGGCTAATCTGATTTTTAAGCTAGAATCATCTGAAAGTATAAAAAATGTTTACATGCATATTGCATACAAATCTAGTTTTTGAATTATCACAGCCTGTCAGTTTCTCTGAGTATAAAAATAGGTTTGCATGGCATAAAAATATTATAAATTTCCTTTTTAGGTTTTCAACTATTTTTAAGTTTTCTTAGTTACTCTGGCTTTTCTAGCTGTAAGGTCTTTCCCAGTAATAGCATCTTCTTCAATGCTTTCCCTCCTCTTACATTTCGCAGATTTTGTAAACTTGGACTCTTTCCCGGATTTTCTAGGGTTTATTTTCTTCTCTTTGAGCGGAGAAATTCCTGATACTGAATCTGCTTTTCTTTCATCAAAATCCTCAACAAAATCCGAATTGGAAGTTTTCCGATTCTTCTTAATTTTTAGAGTTTTTTGCTCTTTAAGAGGGGAGTATTTTTTCGTTGATTGTTTGAACCCCCTAGCGTCTAAGCTACCCGTAGGATCAACATGGCAAACCTCACTGCACACACCAATACTCAGGAAAAACCTAAATATTAAAAAAGTAAGGGGTATATATTTTGTTAAACTAAATTTTACCCTTCTTTACCAATTATCTTTCCTTGTTTTTTTTTACAGCGCGCTGAATCTGTGAAATTTTATGAATGTTGGCTAACATGCATAACAAAGGTGGAGAACTTCTCAGGGACATGTAAAAAATAATTAAATACATTTGTGCTGAAGAATGATTTTTTAAGTTGATTAGAATGAAACTGAAAAGAAACAATTGAATAGTATCTTTTGAACAAGTCTTCNGCATAATTGTGCAATGTGCAATTGTGCATACCTCTTTGGCTAATTGTACACCTCAACAAACTTAAGTTCTTCAGTTTCAGGATTCCACAGCGTCAGGTCAGGTAATCCAGACCTTAATGGTACTGTTGACGTATCTTAGTAACAGTTGTTGTTTTTTCCAATTTAAAAAGATAACTCTCTGTCAATTTTCTTCCTTGCCTCTGCTGCATAAATCAGCAAGTCACTTTTAAAAAGAACCCGCAATTGAAAATTGTCGATTTTCATACATATATCAGACTAATAACTCCTTAAATCGTAGCCACTAGTAACAATGTGGACACTTGACAATCCCGTTCAGTTCAAAATAAATTGAAAAATTTAAATATTTGAAATCTTAAATATCAAAATATTGTAATATTAACCTGTATGTTCTATGATCTTTAATCAATCTCTCCAGTATTAATGAAAGCTGAAGAGGAGGAATACACTTGATTAAACCTAAAAAAATTGTTTAATCAATCAAATTAGTTTAATCAATCTCTCCAGTTTACACTTGATTAAACCTATAAAATGATATGCTCTGAACGTCTAAACTCTAACTATAATAAACAAATATAAACCTGCGAGATGCTCTGAACCTCTAAACCTATCCCAGGATACTATACTGCTAACATTAAAGTTTGTTGTGTAGGAATCTACCAGCATCCTGCAGACCTCATCACCGCTACACTCTGAATATGTAAGGTTTTATAATTACTTGGAATTACAGTGATACTAAAAAACCTAGGAATGTCATCATTGCCCTTTCTTCTGTCTATATATAACTTGGACTTGTCTGCCTTTGTTTGTAACTGATCAACGTCAAAACGGTTGAACCGATCGAACTCAAACTTTGTGACGCACCTCACTATGGATGGATGCTCAGAATTGAAAAAAGATTGTATTCAATTTTTTTGTTGGATTTTCGTAAAATTTTTAAAAATCCACGAAAAAAAATTATAAATCCGCAATATTTTCGAATTCAAAGATTGAGAAACAATTAAAAGTTAAAATGTAGATTTAATTAGCCTATATAGTTTATTTAGAAACGCTGCTAAGGATTTGTAACTTAATCTTTAATATCTAGTCTCTGAGAATGTTAAAGACATATTTTCAGAATTTCTCATTGTAAGAAAGAACATGGGCGACATTCAATTATTAATACTGTAATAAAGAAATTAAGGGTAAATAGTAAAAAAAAAATAAAACCCAAATCTAAAAAGCAAAAATAATATGCCAGTAAGAAATGATTTCAACTTGGGGTAAATTTGACTAAAATCAATTTTCGGACAGTAAAAACATTAAAACTCCGGATTTTCTTAATCTTATAATTACCACTTACCAGCAATCTGTTTAAGTCTGGCGTCTATTACATCTTTTCTGTTTGGATAAAAGTCGTCTGTATCCCAATCTGGAATAATAGTTTAATTAATGGATAGATAACTTGTTTTGCTTTGATAATATTAATCAAAAGGAAAAAATAAGTCATGGTAAACAATATTTGCGGAAAATATGAATGTTTGTAAGTTTCCACACTTCTGTGCGTCATCAATCGTGCTTTATCATTGGTGCGTGCTTATAAGTGCTTCATGATTGGCGCGTCCGCACAGCTGCATCCTCTTGTGTAACTGATAACTTTGATAATGTTGTTAAATGTCTACTGAAGAATGTAGTTTCATGGATGTTGACAGAAGACCTAAGTTTTAGAAAGAAGCCATGTAAGTCCAATTCTCAATACTGTACAGGGTGTCCCAGAAAAAACTGTGCAGTATTAACTGAGGAAACAATTTTCGTTTAATTTTTACGATCAAGGTTTCAGTTATTTCATGATTTCTCTTTCTATTCCTCACACTGTTTTGTTCCAACCAATTATTTGAGCCTAAGTCGAAAATAGATTTCCCGGATTTTTCAATTTTTAGATTTTTCACGTCTCATTTTAATTCGTTCAAAAAGTATGGATTTTTTATAAGCTGTTAGTCTTAGGTTTCATTTTTCACTAAAATTTCGGATCAGCAATTATTACTTTTGAAGGTAGAGCAATCTAAAAAAAAAGATAAAAAAAAACGAAAAGAGGGCTACGGGTACCTCCGTACGAACCTTGCCCCGACTACAAAAATATTCTTTTTCAAAATTTTCTTTTTGAAATCAGTTGGTACAATCCACAGCTCGTTATTTCAATCAAATTTTTTATCTAACCCACCAGGGTACAAAAATAAAACATTTTTTGTGAATTTGAAATTTAAAAAAAACTTCATAAAAATCATCATTTTAGGTTCACGCTTTCATTTATTATTAGTCCATTTTTATGATAGGTTCAAGGTATTAGGTAGTTAAAGGCCAAAAATGACCACTTGAAGGTAAAAAAATGTCAATAGTACCGTCGACAGAAATGTTAATGACATAAAAATATTAAGAATGGATGATTCACCATTGGCGGATAATGACCTCGGAGGTAAATTTTTTCAAAAACCAATATCATTCTTGAAACATGCATATGCTTTTACCTATAAAACGATAACTTGGACGGCTTGTGCTCTCTAAGACATAAGTTTACATTTGAGAATGTGTTCTTTTTATGCGTGAACAGTCCCTTAGAAGGCCCCAAAAAGAAACTTACATTTTTGGCCTATTTTGTAACAGTGAGAACATATTTTTGCACACTGAAAATCTGAAAAAGAAAGCATAATTGTGCAATGTGCAATTGTGCATACCTCTTTGGCTAATTGTAAAAAGTAAGTAGTGGAAGCACAACAATGTGATATACTTACAAAAATTGTATCTTTATATGAACCACTAGACAGTGGACTCGACTATTTAAGTGTCTCAAATATATTTGGAATATTTGTCAACATTTCTGCGTTGTATAAGAGGAGCCACTCATGCGAAATCAGTAATGAGGATAATTAGGACGCAGGGTAAGACCACAAATTGAGAACACATAAAAAAAAACAGATTTTGAGGACAAAAATTACTAATTCACTGTTAAGGACTCAAAAAGTGTGACATGAAGTATAAGATCGATAACTCACTATTAAGGACACACTAAAGTTTAACATGAAAATTGATAACTCTCTAATGAGGACGCACAAAAGTGTGACATGAAGATTGATAACTCTCTAATGAGGACGCACAAAAGTGTGACATGAAGATTGATAATTTACTATTAAGGATGCAAAAAGTGTGACATACATACAGATTTAAATATAAAACTTAAAAAGACTAATACTAAAAGTATAAAGTAATTAGGACTAACTTTACCTAGCGGAATGGTCTGGGTTGGATCACGGAAAGCATCAGGTACCTAAAGTACGTATTATGATCAAATTTATTTCATCAAAAAAATCCTTTGTCCTATCGATAAGGGGCGAGGGGGGGGGGGGGGTCAATTCTTCCAATATCTTGACTGCATACCTAATTTGTGTTATAATTTCTAAGAATAATATAAAATTGGACCTCTAATGACCTCTAATGACCTCAACAAATTGAAAATGATTTAACTATGGCTTTATGCATATCAAACGAAAGCTAGGAACCAAGGCAATACAGTAGCAGCAACGAATCTAGTGTTTGACCTTTTAATGACCTTTCATGACCTCTAACGACCTCTAATGATATCTAAATTGAAAATGTTTAGAAGTGATTAGTGTCCAATTTTATTTTATTTTATTCTATTCCAACACAACTTAGGCAGCAGCCAACAATATATATATATATATATAGCAGCCAACAAATGGGAAGATTTTAACAAAACATAAAGGTATGTAATCTGCAGTATTCACATCGTACTTCTATTTGTTTACAACAGTGTCAATTTCTGCCACGCTCATCAATCAATAAAACTTTGGGATCGTATTGGATGGAATTATGTGGACCCCTGTTTAGAATTAGCTTGTTCTTGTTTACCTTCTCTAGGTAGATTTCGTCCCAGAATAGTAAACCAAGGATTGAGTTTAGAACTGCACCCTCAGCATGCGATCCTTCATACAATCCTTGATCCTGATCAAACATTGTCTTTAATCCTTGGTGAATCCCTTCTTATAATCCTTGATCCTAATCTATCTTTGTTTTTAATCCTTTTTAAAATTCTTGATATGATCCTTTCTATAATCCTTGCTATAATCCGTAATGCTATAATAATCCTTGATATAATCCTTGCTATAATCCTTAATACTACTGTAATCCTTGCTATAATCCATAATACTATTATAATCTATGCTTTAAATCCTAAATGCTATTTTAATCCTTGATATAATCCTTGCTATAATTACTTGATATAATCCTTGATGTGATCCTTGCTAAAATCCTTGCTATAATCCTTAATAATATTATAATCCATGCTTTAATCCTTTATGCTATCATAATCCTTGCTATAATCCTTAATGCTATTATAATCCTTGATATAATCCTTGCTATAATTCTTAATGCTATCATAATCCTTGCTTTAATTTCTTGATATAATCCTTAATATGATCCTTGCAATAATCCTTACTATAATCCTTGATGCTATTGTAATCCTTGATATAATGCTTGCTATATTTTTTTTGATATAATCCTTGATATGATCCTTGACATAATCCTTGATATGATCCTAGCTATAACCCTTACTATAATCCTTGATGCTTTAATAATCCTTGATATAATGCTTGCTTTAAAACAAACTTTGATTTTAAAAAACATTGTTCCTTGTAGTGTTCCCTCACAAGTTCCTCGACATTACAGTAAGTAGTTCCGCCATCCGGGGTAGTCAGCATAAATATAGATTTTGTTCCGGATACACCATCTTTGGATACCATTTTCCCGGATATAACAACTACAGGTAGGTCCTAGGAAATAAATATACATAAAGAACCGGATGCACCAACCCCCCTCCACACCAAACACCCCTTTGTACCTGTGAGCTTGGATCTTGCCAGTCTTCTCTCCCTTGGTATTCTTCTAGTTTAGTTTCTAAGTTGGCATTCTTCTTTGATCTACAGATCTTTAATATTCTCTGAGATAAGGATAGTCGTCTTCCACCCCTAACCATCTTATCCTAGAGTAGGATTAATTAGGTTGATCTACAGACAGATCTTTAATATTCTCTGGGATAAGGATAGTCGTCTTCCACTCCTAACCATCTTATCCTAGAGTAGGATTAATTAGGTTGATCTACAGATCTTTAATATTCTCTGGGATAAGGAAAGTCGTCTTCTACCCCTAACCATCTTATCCTAGAGAAGGATTAATTAGATTGATCTACAGACAGATCTTTAATATTCTCTGAGAAACTTTCTTTGAGTTTAATATGTTAGAGGGAAAATTACTAACATACATAGAATAAAGCAAAATGCGCAATTAAAGATTGACATCAGAATTAAATCTATGTTTCCTTGAAAAAAATATACCTGTAAAGCCAATTCAATCTTGCCAAGGGCATCCATTGGTCTCTTCAAATGTGTTTCAAGATCCAAGCATAAGCGTTCATACCAAACTCCCCTTAATAGAATATGAGTTCATATACACTTTACGCTGATACAGTGAGAACCAGAAAACTATGGAATATAAGGGCGACTTTTAAACCAAAGGTATGAGAAAACTTCAAAATCTAAATGAACAATGAACATGAGACACAGCAAGTGTTAAGTAGTAGTAGTATACACAAGAAACATTTTACTTCAAAGGTTAAGCTCAGGATACTTGCAAAACTATTTGCTTTATACCAACAATTTACAGACTTAAAGATTGCTTAATTTCAGCATTCTATTTTATCGTTTTCTCTTGGAAGTGGAAATATGGGAAGAAATATTCAGAAAATCCGCAAAACTCGGTAATTCTCGTGTCTAAACAAGATATGGTCCTTACCTAAGCAAACACTAACCTGTCCCAAGTTAATTGAGAGGATAGCGTAAAAAAAAGGTGATTTTTTTTAGTTTTAAATGTAAACTGCTTCTCTCTCTTCTTTATTATTCAATTTTTAGATTACCTATATCTATAGAGGAAATCAGTTAGATTTTTTAATTACCTATATCTATAGAGGAAATCAGTTAGATTTTTTAACTACCTATATCTATAGAGGAAATCAGATTACCTATATCTATAGAGGAAATCAGTTAGATTTTTTAATTACCTATATCTATAGAGGAAATCAGTTAACAAAAGTTTCTCGAGTAAAATTACTGCTTCAGAATAATTCTTCATTTTCTCCAATAACTCAACACACCTTAGCAAAAAGAGCACTTTTTAGCTTTGAATACAAAAAATATGAAAAATGTAAAATTGTAAATATGAGATCTTTGTTGATCTTAAAAGGACAGCAGATGGAATTTCAAGTGAACTTTCATTTAGAGAGTGGTACGTCCGATGCACAAGGACACCCAACAAACAAACAAACAAACAAGCGGTCAACCATCATTCTGTAGAAGTCAGGACTGAGACTTAGTCAAAAAAAGCCATAATGGCTTTTATTGTACCAATTGATTACGACACTTGTCTAGTGTGGCCAACTGTCTCAGTACAGACCAATGACGTACGCCACCGCAAAACTGCACACTAACAGCCACCTCTTACAGTGACTTGGGAATTAATGCTGAACACGTTTTAAAACAGAAAAATTAAGATATCTTTCTCATTGTTACTAAAAATAAAGGTTTAAAATATACCATTGGGAATAGGACATACTACTCTACAAATTGAGGGTCATTTGAAATTACGTGTACAGATTTGTATGTTCTAAGCTGATGAGAACAAATTTTTTCTTAATTTTGTTTTTAAAAAGTATCGCAGTTATAATACAGTAATCCTCAAGGTATCGGTTTAAGTTGTTGTTTGAACCCTCTATATCATTTAATTAACCGTTGACAGTCCCATACAACTAAAACTTTTTTTTTGGCTATTTTACTATATTACATTATACGAGGATGAGATTAGAGATCTGCAAAAAAAACCAGACCGCCATGTATCCGACCCGTGCCAATAAGATTATGAAAACCAGACCTGCTAAGCCCGTATGCTAGAACTGCTGGAGCAGTTAGTTTCCTCAGGAAGATTGGTAGATCTTCTACTGTTCTCATTAGCTCAGAATCCAGTTGCAACCTCTCATACTCCGCCTGTAAAATATTATTATCATTAACGGGCAACCAGCTGATCAATGAAGTGGGGATCGGCGCTCCTCATCTGATAGCAACATGCCCAAGGAAAATGTCCCCTTTATCCTGTAAGAAGAGTTTGATCCGCCCGGAACATAGCTACTTCTGGATCTCTTCAGGTGCTTATAAATTGGTTTAATCTTTTCTACAGTTTAATATTCAAAATATTAAAGAAGTTAATTAACACGAAATAAATTACCTCACCTCCCATTCCTTCACCTACCAATATATCCATGTAGGCTGTATACCCGGCCTCCCAGTCCTTGTTGTTGAGGGCAGCCTTCAACCCCCCCTCCCCTCCCCTCACCTACCAATATATCCTTGTATGCTGTATACCCGGCCTCCCAGTCCTTGTTGTTGAGGGCGGTCTCCACCTTGTCCTCTAGCCTCACAGCAGCCTCGAACCTCACTAGATCCTCCCTATCTCGGAAAACTCGCCGTTCTCTGAAAAAAATGGCTAATTAAAGGAACTAAGACGTAATATTTTGGGGTGACCCTTTAAATTAACGAGTAGCATGTCCGATTAACAACGGATTCTGAATTAAATGAATTTGAGCCACGTCTCAAATCCGACCAAAACAGGCTTAGATTGAGCGCCGGCTTAAATCTTGAAATATTGAAAACCATTTTAAGTGAAAACAACCATATTTGAGCCGCGTCTTAATTTTAAGCCGCGGCTCAAATTCTTCAAATTCGGCCTCGGAACTCTTTTATTCTTAATCTAGGCAACAAATGATCTAAGCAACAAATAATCTAAGCAACAAATGATCTAAGCAACAAATGATCTATGCAACAAATGATCTAAGCAACAAATGATCTAAGCAACAAATGATCTAGGCAACAAATGATCTAAGCAACAAATGATCTAAGCAACAAATGATCTAGGCAACAAATGATCTAGGCAACAAATGATCTATGCAACAAACTGTCTATGCAACAAATGATCTATGCAACAAATAATCTAAGCAACAAATAATCTAAGCAACAAATGATCTAAGCAACAAATTGATCTATGCAACAAATGATCTAGGGAACAAATGATCTAGGCAACAAGTAATCGAAGCAACAAATGATCTAAGCAACAAATAATGTAAAACCTATAACTAAAGCCCTATTTAGGAAATAACGAGGAGTGACGAACCTAGTGCTCACACAAACCTTGAACTACAACAGGAGCTGGATCCACATCTAATCATCAATCCTTATCTTCAAGCTGCAGAAGTTATAAAGTACTTTCTATTTAACTCTATATTTAGCCATGTTTAACGAATATTTTACCTTGTTGATTGAAAGCATATTTAGCCTAATTTTATTATATAACTGAAAGTTTTATCTAAAAAATTAAAGAAAACAGATTTTAAATTTATATATATGAAAGGAAGCACGTGCAATACCATCAATCTTAAAATGTAACAATGTATGTGTGTATTGTGTAAACATATTTACTCAAAAACATTCATTAAAAAATATTTAACTAGAGGCCTTTTTCAGACCAAACAATATGGTCATGTTTGAATGCAAATCCGAATAAGTTCTCTACGATATAAACAAAAGGTTTGAGAAATATTATAATACTGTACACTCCTTAACGTACTGTATTACTTGTACATGGGAACAGTGTACACGTTGTTGTACCCTGATCTCATCCCTCCCCGGTGCATCGACAATATATACCCCTGTTCAGGAGCTGAGGACAATATCGTTGTATCCTGACCCCAGCTGACTGGTGTAAGAGAAGGAAGACAGGTGTTGTTCTGACACTTGTACAAGAAAGCTATACTATAAACAGTAGTTCTGGAGCTACTGCTGTACCTGTACCTCGACGGAAGAAGATTGTGCTTGTACTATATAATCCCGGTTTGACCTGGATAAGAAGGAGACGCTGTACTCTCTGGACCTGTAAACATGAAGCTGTCCTGTTATTGCAGCCATGAGTTATTTACAGGTGTGTTATATCTCACGTACTGCTGTACCGTTGCTGTACATAGTACTCGCAAGCTTGACCATTATCTACTCTAACGTGTTCAGGACTTGAAGGAGAGTGTTGATAGTGAGTTGGAGCTGAAGAGGAGTATGCTGAACCTGGGGTGAGAGCCAGATATTCTCAAACCAGGAAACAGATACCCTCCTGGTCTAGTGAGCTCTGACCAGAACGATAACAGGTGTGTTAAACAATGATTTAAAGTGAATTTAAATCTAATACAAATTGTTTAAGGAGTAAACCTTTGGAGATAAGGGGATCTGATTAAATAAACAGTCTCGTCAAGAAAGATACCTTCGTGGACGGTGCTCCACGCACTCAGTCGATGCACCAAATGTAAGCACTCTTTTTAACATATTCATGTGATTGATTGATTGTAAAATAATGATTAGTTGATGGTATTGCTTTAAAATTGTTAAATTATATGGAGCTGATTAATATTGTGATTTATTTTTTCAGTTTCCACCACAAGACGTGCTTCCCTCGTTCCTGGAGTATAAATGAACTGTGGATATTTACAGAAACAAGCGCGTGAGAAATGGGTATGATGACTGAGCCTGCATCCGGCATTTGGCGTGAAGACCTAATTGAAAATTAGGTGAGAAATGCACAAATAATCTAAGCAACAAATAATCTATGCAATAATGATCTAAGCAACAAATTGATCTAAGCAACAAATGATCTAAGAACAAATGATCTAGGCAACAAATGAGCTAAGCAACAAATGATCTAAGCAAAAAATTGATCTATGCAACAAATGATCTAGGCAACAAATGATCTAAGCAACAAGTAATCGAAGCAACAAATGATCTAAGCAACAAATGATCTATGCAACAAATGATCTAGGCAACTAATGATCTAAGCAACAAATGATCTAAGCAACAAATGATCTAAGAACAAATGATCTAAGTAACAAATGATCTAAGCAACAAATGATCTAAGCAACAAATTGATCTAAGCAACAAATGATCTAAGCAACAAATGATCTAAGCAACAAATGATCTAAGCAACAAATGATCTAAGCAACAAATGATCTAAGCAACAAATGATCTAAGCAACAAATGATCTAAGCAACAAATGATCTAAGCAACAAATGATCTAAGCAACAAATGATCTAAGCAACAAATGATCTAAGCAACAAATTGATCTATGCAACAAATGATCTATGCAACAAATGATCTAAGCAACATATGATCGAAGCAACAAATGATCTAAGCAACAAATGATCTATGCAACAAATGATCTAGGCAACAAATGATCTAATCAACAAATGATATAAGCAACAAATGATCTAAGAACAAATGATCTAAGCAACAAATGATCTAAGCAACAAATGATCTAAGCAACAAATGATCTAAGCAACAAATTGATCTATGCAACAAATGATCTTTGCAACAAATGATCTAAGCAACAAATGATCTAAGCAACAAATGATATACAACAAATAATCTAAGCAACAAATGATCTAAGCAACATATAAGGAAGTATCGTCGGTTTTCTTCCTTAATAAGTGTTGAACTCTGAAACTTTGATAAATAAATATCCATAAATCCCAAATAAAAATTATTTTTCTAATTTTTTAAAAATACATCTACAATTGAGCAGGACAAAGCTTTAACAGGCTGTCGCTGTAATTTTGAAGTGAACTTCCATTCCTTTATAAAATGTTGCTTTTTTGGTATGCAATAATTTTCATTTAATCCCACCCCTTTAAAAAAAATAATAATAAATAATAAAAATAATTTGTTACTTTTTACAAAGGAATGTTATTTACTCTCAGCCAAATTAGAATCAATGGAAAGGAATTGAGTTTTTGCAACAAACTAACATTTTCTATTCCCTATATCTTTGCAACCTTATAGTGTAAACCTTTGATATTTCAAACTTAGACTATTTGATCTACCAGAATTAACAGTTTGAAATATCAAAGGTCTAGGAAAACGGGTTGCTAAGTTACAGGAATTAGAAAATCTGAGTTTGTGGCAAAAACTCAATTCCTTTGTCTGAGAGTAAATGATACATTTAAAAAGGAGCTCTCCCCCATTCACAACTGTACATTTTAAACCATTATCTGATCATTAATGCGGCGGATATCGTCGTTTTTCTTGCTTGAAAATTGTTGAATTCTGACAATTTCCCCCTAAATTGTTGTTGCAAAGCAGAAATGCGCAAGTAAATTTCAAAGAGAAACTGCACAATTGAACGCAATAAAGTTTCGTTGAGAAGATGATCTCTGTCTCATTATTTCTAAAAAAGTACCATTGTAAATCGAACATTCGCCTCTACAATCCGTCACTTGAAATTACGTGTTAAGTTGGTTTATGTGCAGGGTAAACAACATAAGGATAAAATAAAGTAATAAAATGAATCTCATATATATATATATGTAATTTGAAACTTTATACAATCACACATTAAATAAAGACCGCAAAAAATGAGGCGGACAGTGTATTATCAGTGTACTAGAGAACACAAGTATCAGTGTACTAGAGAACACAAGTATCAGTGTACTAGAGAACACAAGTATCAGAGAGAACACAAGTATCAGTGTACTAGAGAACACAAGTATCAGTGTTCTAGAGAACACAATTATCAGTGTTCTAGAGAACACAATTATCAGTGTACTAGAGAACACAAGTATCAGTGTACTAGAGAACACAAGTGTAAGAATGAAACTAAAATGAAAATAAAAAAGAAAGCTTTAACAATAAATCACACCAAAAGGATTGCATTCATGGTTTCCAGTAAAAAAAATCTTTTTAACAACTATCATAATATGAAATTTTTACTTCTTACGAGTTCTTTTTAAGTATTGAATTTGTCAGATTTTTCATAATTGTGCAAAAATTTAAAAAAATGAAAAACACAATTATTATTATTATTATTATTCAAGCCGATTCCTTTAAAGATTCCTTGATTTTATATGCAGAGGTGTACTCTTTCAAAGAGGACATAATCAAAAACAATCATTGTTGTCAAACATTATTTTATGGATATTAGCACAGGCAAATATTTTAAAGAATTAACGATTATTCAAGCTTTAAAAGCAGTGCTTAGGATCCATTCAATTTTGATGCGGATCCGGATCCAGGTCATTTCTTTAAGAGTTACTGATTTTTTTTAACAAAAAATAATTTTCAAATTTTTTGTTTTATTTTTTTCGATTATTTTTATCCTAAAACTTGATGATCCATTCAGAAATGAGAAAAATTTTATAATCTCTCTTTTTTCAGAAGTTCAGATTTGGTTTTAGGAGTAAAAAAGATTTTTTTTGCAGTTTTTGGTTGATATTTTACCCCCTTGGATCCGGATCCGTGGATCCGCATATTTTTGCGGATCCGGATCCAGGAAGCCAAATCTTGCGGAATTAACGGATCCGGATCCTAAGCACTGTTTAAAAGAAGTGTTAAAGGGACTGTGGACCTTTACAAAGGTACCCTTGAAACCTGATTAGAAATGTATAAAATATCGTCGTTTTTCTGACTCAACAAGTGTTTAATTCTGATAATTTCTCCATTGCTTAACTTATAAGCAAGAAATGCACAAGTTGTAAATCGGGCATTGACATCTTTGCATGTTGAATGTTGAATGTTGAATGTTGATATCACGCTTAAAGTTCTTTTGAATGTAAAACTTATAGAAATTGAAGTTTTAATTATCCAAATAAAATTGTATGGCAAAAAAAAACAATAACCTGATAATATTGTAAAGAGGGAAGGTAGCTCTACCCTGATTACTGAACAGGAACAGTGATGTTAAAGAGTTAGGAGGCCGGTCATCTTCTCTCTCATTCCACCATTGGGATACTCCCCACAAACACAGGATCCTACACACAACATAATAGAGTTGGGGGGGTTATTACTCCCTCTCATTCCACAGTTGGGATACTCCCAAAAACACAGGATCCTATACATATTATATTAGAGTTTGGGGGTTATACCCCTCTCATTCCACCATTGGGATACTCCCCACAAACACAGGATCCTACACATTATATTTAAGTTGTGGGGTTATACTCTATCATTCCACAATTGAGATACTACCCACAAGCACAGGATCCTATACACATTATCTTAGAGTTGGGGGTTATTACCCCTCTTATACCACCATTGGGATACTCCCCACGAACACAGGATCCTACACACAATATAATAGAGTTTGGGGGTTTATACCCCTCTCATTCCACCATTGAGATATTAGTATCTAGAGTTGGGGGGTTATTACTCCCTCTCATTCCACAATTGAGATACTAGTAACTAGAATTGGGGGGGTAGTTCTCCCTCTCATTCCACTATTGAGATACTAGAATATCTAGAGTTGGGGGGTTATCATTCTCTCTCATTTCACAATTGGGATACTAGTATCTATAGTTGGGGGGGTTATCATTCCCTCTCATTTCACAATTGGGATACTAGTATCTATAGTTGGGGGGTTATTACTCCCTCCCATTCCACCATTGAGATACTAGAATATCTAGAGTTGGGGGGTTATCATTCTCTCTCATTTCACAATTGGGATACTAGTATCTAGAGTTGGGGGGTTATCATTCCCTCTCATTCCACAATTGGGATACTCCCAAAAACACAGGATCCTATAAACTTTATAATAAAGTTAGGGGGCTGGTCAATTCCGTTTTTCATCTTCTTTACCCATACATTCATTTACATTCTCCCTAAACATCATCGATTTACCCCCAATCATACCTAACTTGGGGGGGGGGGGGGGGGTTGATTTTTATAGAAAATATAAACCCGGCCCTGTATTACCTGTTAAGGACAGATCTGGGATGGGTTTGAAGCTTGTAACAATTTCCACCAAGTGATTTAGCTCTTCTTAATACCTAGGAGTAATAAATCAAATAAAATCAGAGTTTTAGGTTGATCCTACTAGTTATTAAAGAGAAGCTAGTGTGCAGAAAAATATAATTTTCAATCATCTATACTCAAGTAGCAATCTCTATTTGTTTGTATGTCTGGATCATAACTCATGAACCCCTTGACTGATATGCATTTCATTGTTGAACTCGTTAGAAACACGGGATATTCATTTTCATTGTTGAACTCGTTAGAAACACGGGATATTCATTTTGATTGTAGAACTCGTTAAAAACGCGGGAAATGCATTTTGATTGTTGAACTCGTTAAAAACGCGGGATATGCATTTTGATTGTTGAACTCATTAGAAACACGGGATATGCATTTTGATTGTTGAACTCGTCAGAAACACGGGATATGCAGTTTGATTGTTGAACTCGTTAGAAACAGGGGATATGCATTTTGATTGTTGAACTCATTAGAAACACGGGATATGCATTTTGATTGTTGAACTCCTTAGAAACATGGGATATGCATTTTCATTGTTGAACTCGTTAGAAACACGGGATATGCATTTTGATTGTAGAACTCGTTAAAAACACGGGANGGGGGGTGAAGTAAAAAAAAATATACATCACTGCTAAAAGTAAAATTTACCTTATTCAACAGTGAGCTAGAAGTCTGGAACATTGTTTTCTTGGAGCACATTTTCTTTAGTTCATCAATTATTTCATGCTTGTTAGATATTTTGGGGGATACATTAAACTCCTTCATCAACAGAATAATTTAACTAAATAACAAATCAATACTGCCGACATTTTATTTATAAAAAGCAACTTATTTTTCACCTTTCCTACGAGAACAAAATATTAATTACAAACTTTGCAATTATATGACTGTGCGGGAAAGTTGATTTTGGGCAAAGTTTCGGAATAATTATCTCCGGAATAAGAATAATTTCCGGAAGGAAAACTTCCGGAATAAGAATAATTACCGGAAGGGACACTTCCGGAAAGTATGATATTCTGTCCAGCTTCCTTCATATGGCTTCTCATAAGAATTGAAAACTAGCTGAAGTGCCCTGTGTTGCACGTTAAATTAAACAAAATTGAGAATTTTGAAGAAAAAAAAATTATTAAAAAGATCATTTTTGAAAAAAATGCGATTTCTTCCTCATTGTTAGTTTATAGCAAGGATGTAATGCAAGGAAAGTTAATTGTTAAATGTATACTCTGCGTACATATTGAAACCAGTTCTCTTCGGGCGGAATTTGTAAACAAGAATAGATGCATCAGTGTTCGTTTAGTATCCCAGGAGGTTAAAAGCATTAAATTTTGATAATTTTGATAATTCACATAATAGTTTCCTATGACCAGAATACTTCATTGATTTTTTATGTGAACGATGGATCCTATTTGAGGCTGTAACATCCGTCTTGTGTTACATCACCGCCCAGTGACAGTACACTGCAGCACAAAAGATGCGTACACTTCTGAAATACCTTTCCTTGGATTACATCCTTGGTTTAAAGAGGTTTAAATAAAACCATTGTACTCTAAAAATCCCTTTAATTGATAATTATTCTGTTCCTTGGCTATTGTTTTAATTTCGGGCGTGTGCAGAATATTCAAACTGTCAGATAGGTCATCAAGCTGCATCTATATAAACAAATCCCAATGAAGTCATCTACTTATAAAAACACTATTTTTACTTGAAACACGTGATTTATGTGAAAAATGAAATAAAAACTATTTTTATTACTTTGAGAGACAGTTTCTACGATGTCTACCCTCAAAGACATCTTTGGGTGGTAAAATTGGCTCAAAATTAGAAAAATGCGTGTTTATGAATACCCCCTTGTAATCCCTTGCAATCTCTTGTAATCCCTTGTAATCCCTTGTAATCCCTTGTAATCTCTTGTAATCCCTTGTAATCCCTTGTAATCCCTTGTAATCCCTTGCAATCTCTTGTAATCCCATGTAATCCCTTGCAATCCCTTGTAATCCATTGTAATCTCTTGTAATCCCTTGTAATCCCTTGCAATCCCATGTAATCCCATGTAATCCCTTGTAATCCCTTGCAATCTCTTGTAATCCCATGTAATCCCTTGCAATCCCTTGTAATCCATTGTAATCCCTTGCAATCTCTTGTTATCCCTTGTAATCCCTTGCAATCTCTTGTAATCCCATGTAATCCCTTGCAATCCATTGTAATCCCTTGCAATTCTGTCAAAGCTGTACTACTAGTGTAACACGACACTAGAATTTGTCTGTTTAAGTGGATTGAATAATAATTTAAATCTAAATAATTACATGGTTAATTTTCTGATAGAAAAGTGAAAAAAAAACAATTTTGTTTTCCATCCTTTTTGATAATTTTTGGAAAAAAAATCATTTATTTTCCCAAACTGTTTTTCACTCTCCCAAGTTCAGCGTAAAAAATCCCCCAAAAATATATTTCCACTCTGCGCACAAAAACCAAACATCTGAAGACAAACTGGTTTTTTTTTTACAAAAATAAACAGTATACAGTATACAGTATACAGTACACAGTACACAGTACACAGTACACAGTATACAGTATACAGTATACAGTATACAGTATACAGTATACAGTATACAGTATACAGTATACAGTATACAGTATACAGTATACAGTATACACCCCTGAATAATTATCAAACAAACCTTGTCCAACAGCAGGCCTGCAGACACTAATATACACGCACTCTGAACAAAACTTTATAAATAAAACTAATAAAAAATAAAAACAATTTATATTTTATTATTTAAGCTCAAGCCTCGCTAATAGGAAAATGTGTTAGCAATATGATATCAAATAACATATCAACGTTTTTCTAAGGGACGTACATTTCAAAGTGACCGTCCATTTAAGAGGTACATGACCTTTAAAAGGTGCTCTTTAAACCTTAATCTCCAGATAAGAAGAAAACATATCGACATTTTCCATTCTTAAAGGGACTATACCTAATTTAAAAAGTTAAATGCCATATTTACAACAGTACTCTTTTAACCTATATTTAATTAGAAGTAGGTTTGTTTTTATCATAGTAGAAAAACAGTATCAGAAGATTATTACTTTTGATCATGAAAACTGCAGTGCTTAGGATCCATTTAAATTTGATGCGGATCCGGATCCGGCCTGGAAAAAATGGATCCGGATTCAGGTCATATCATTAAGATTTACTGAACTTTTTTGACAAATAATAATTTTCAAATTTTTTGTTTTATTTTTTTCGCTTATTTTTATCCTAAAACTTGATTGAACCATTCAGAAATGAGGATATTTTCATAATCTCTCTTTTTTTCAGAAGTTCAGATTTGGTTTTAGGAGTAAAAAAGTTTTTTTTTGCAGTTTTTGGTTAATATTTTACCCCTTGGATCCGGATCCGTGCATCCGCATATTTTTGCGGATCCGGATCCAGGAAGCCAAAATCAAAAAAAAAAATTTTTGTTCAGGGTACCGTTGTGATCGGGCATGTGACTGTTTAGAAAAAAGTTTACTTGTAATTACATCTATACTCTTCAGTCCTTTCTAATTCATAAGAAGGTTAACAATAATGAACGAACTAAATTGAACTGAAACATGAAAAACACACAAGATTTTTAATGAACAGGTTTTTGTCCAAAAATAATATGATTTTCTATTTAAATCGACTAAGGCTCGGTGATTATCAAACAACATGTAAAAATAATATAATTTCTCAAGATTTTGTTTTTTTCAAGTTACCTTTTCTATTTCCGGACATTCGTCATATTTAATATTTGTTTCCGAAATCCAAGCATGCTTACGGTTAAACAACCTTCGGGAATCAATTGTTTCAAGGTAAATTTAAGAAAGAACTACAGGGTTTGCATTTAAAATAATTATTTTGAAGATTGGAGACTGTAAATGATTGGGAAGTTTCCCCCTTTATTATCATACTTTTCCCCCATTTTCCCCGGCTAACCATTTTCGAAAGTGTGAATACCTCAGTTCCTCCTGGTTAAAGAGTTCCCTGTCATCTGTGCAGTCCAGGACACACGCCAGAATATATTCAAAGTTTGTCACGTAGTACGGCGTGTAGTCAGGGTCCCTTCTTTTGGTCGGGGTGAACGGATCATGTTGGGGGATTTCAGGCCGACCACCGAACAGGTTCTTTCGCGCATTTTGAGGACTTGAGTTGGAGGATTTTTTGGGCGAGTATTTGTCTCCAGCACTTTTAGAACCAGACCTGAATAACCTTTGAATAGCTTTCGTTGTGTAGGTGTAGGGGAGGGTGGAGGTGGGTAAATGTAGATTAAAGATTATAATGTGCAAAGTTAGAACTTTTGTTTTGTGAATCTCCGGATCAAACATAGATCTCCATTTAATGCAAACCTACGCGACGGATTAATTTAATTCTTTTCCACTATCTAAAATTGCGGTATCAAATGTAAAATTGTCCATATTAAATATCGGGATCAAACGCATGTTATTTCCACGAGGACCGGGTGGGAAGTAATTAATTAACTGATGTTATTATAAAATTATTAAATCTATTATAAGTTGACCCACCTGACTAGCTGGGATCTGTCCGGACTGATATTATCGATACCTCCGTACCGTGCAGGATTGTAGGATATACTAGGGGAAAGGGTAATAGTCTCCTGAAATCAAAATTGAATTTTTAAATGTCAGATGTTAAAAATTCGAGAAAAAAAATTTTGTTTTTAGAAAAATAAACACTAACTAAAATATCAAAATAAAACATTGTGCACTATTTCTTGCCTGAGAAAAAGTCATAGAGGATTGTGATGATTGTGTAGATTGGAAAGTTTGTGAAGAATGTGAAGGAGATTGTGAAGATCGTTTGGTGCTTGATTGTTCAATATTTAACCTATATCACAGAAATTATTTTTCAATATAAAAAGATTTTCATTTTATCGTGAGCGAAATAATGAAAAATTCAACCATCGGAGTATATTTGATGGATTATTGTATTGTGTAATGTGTAACATAAAATGTACTCAAATATGTTTTTCAAATTGAGCATGTTTGGTTTTAAAAATACGCAATCAGTATGTTTGAAATGCGCGAAATGTCATAAAAGTCGACCAACTGAACTTAGAATCTCAAAATCAAGCTAAGAACATTTCGGTGGGACTACCGAGTTCCCCATCAAAATTTGAGGCAAACCGGTCCAGGGGTTCCTGAGCTATGATCGGACAAACAAAAAAACAAAAAGTCAGACAACTTTATATTTATATAGATACACATAGCACATGTGCATATTTTATAATTCGGGTTTTATTTTTATTTTTATTTAAAGATTTTAAAATTACTACAAAGGCAAAATCAAAACAATTTTTTAAATGCTGCGGTTAGAAANAACGTAACAGGGAAAATAAAATATTCATGCGGGGGAGCTCCAATAAAACGTAACAGGGAAAATAAAATATTCATGCGGGGGAGCTCCAATAAAACGTTACAGGGAAAATAAAATATTCATGCGGGGGAGCTCCAATAAAACGTAACAAGGAAAATAAACTGGGACAACATGTTGCTTTCTGCATCTATATTCTGCGTCTATATTCTGCATCTATATTCTATATCAATAAAATAGTCTGTCTATTTGGAAATCTGATCATTACTCACGAACCCCTGGACCGATTTGCCTCAAATTTTGATTGACTAAGCAGACCTAAACTAAGACGGGAATGTTCTAACCTTGCTTTAAATATTCTAAATTGAATGGGTTAACTTATATAGAAAAAAAATTTCCAGGTAAAGCTTGGTTACCAAGCTAGTGCACTATAAAGCTTGGTTACCAAGCTAGTGCACTATAAAACTTGGTTACCAAGCTAGTGCACTATAAAACTTCTCCCCAAAAGTTGAAATTCAACAATAAACCCATAATTTCGATAACTTATATGGAGAAGAAAAGATACAAACCTTCTTGAACTACATCTTTGGCATTGTCTACAGCACTAATAAATGCATCATCATCACTGCACAGAATTTAACTAATGATACGCAAATTAATAGTTTTAAAAAAAAACGCATTTTCTAAAATTATCAAATACAAAAAGGCAAATTAAATTTTCAATCATTGTTAAAACCTAAATTCTTCGCTATCTTGTCTGGGTCGTTTAATTTGCTGTGCTTGCGATACTGCTTTTCGCTTTTTATTCTTTCCGATAATTTTTTTATTCTTCTCGTCCATATTTTTATTCTTCTCGTCCATATTTTTATTCTTTTCATCCATATTTTTATTCTTTTCATACATAATGTTTTCTCTGTCCTTTCCGGCATTATTTTCTAATATATCAGGAGACAGTTTGATTTCTTGAATAATCTTGACATCGTCTGTACTAATCTCGGTAGTACACTCCGTGTCCAAATGTTTGTTTATGTTTGTGTACGGAACCTGAGTACTGCAAACAGGACAAGCAACTTTCTAAAAGAAAGTAAATTGTACATAGGAATTAATTAATTTAATAATGACGATTTCGATTTATCAATTGCTAATCCACGGCAATTAAGGTGATTTAGGATAAGAGCCCCCCCCCCCCCATTCCCGGGATTGTCAAAAAAGGTTAACCTAAGCCCCATGGAAAAATTCCTGAATACGCCCCTTGAACACATAAGCATTAGCTGCTTTGAATTAAACTATTTCACAAGAATAGGTCTTCTTTACACTCTCATGTTTATTAGGACACCCTGTTTGCATTTTAACCAATTATATTGAATTCCTTCTTTATAACTTCAAATGTTCTTTATATTTTACAAATACCAGTTAAACACGTACTAGAAAATATCCAAAAATTAAAAATTATTGTCAACAAAAAGTGTGGGTCCAGGATTTAAGCGAGGGGGGGGGGGGCAAGATTTTTTAGGAACAAAAAAATTCATAATTAGGAACAAAAAATCGAGACAGGCGAAATTTTTTTTTTTGATTTTAAAACTCAAAAAGAGTCAAAATTAATGACTAAAGACTGAAAAACTAGATCTTTAACTTTTCACACATTACATTTTATTAACAGAGATATTTTTCCTGTTTTGCACTAGGGTTTCTTTCCCATAAACACGCTATTGAGAAGCTATTCTGAAAATAGGAACAAAAAATTCCAAATTCAGAAGGGGGCTACGCCCCTCCCTGAATCTGTCAGGGGGGAGCGAATGTCCCCCGCCCCCCCCCCTGTTTCCGCCCCTGTGTGGGTCTGTCCAACAAAACGAAGTTTAAACATGGGTCTCATATATGTAAGACATGGATATAATTTTAAGTTATTATGTATTATTTAAGGGTAAGGTAAAGTTTTAACAATTTCTGGGCCGAGCGGCGCAGCCATGACCAAATATATCAATGTGTTACATATGGAAAATATGAGATCCGGTAATTTCCTAGTATACTATTTTTGGACCCCCCTCTCCTATCAATTTTGTACATGGGTGTGACAGAAAGTTTCTTAACTTAACCTAACCCGTGGCCGCAGCGCTCGGCCCCCTAGCCCATCCTAGCCGCAGCGCTCGGCCCAGAAAGTATCTTAAC
>NW_019397466.1:0-23074 GCF_000591075.1 Eurytemora carolleeae | reverse complement strand
GAGGGGGGGGGGGGCGTTGGGTCCAAAAATAGTTTTCTCGGAAATTACCAAATGATTTCCAAAAGGAGGGGGCAGCAGGATGGTTTTAAAAAATAAGGGAGGTGCCGGGGGTTACCTTCTGCTGTTTCTCTCGTAGAGCGGAAAAGAGATTTATAATTGATGTATTTTTCCTTTCAGCCCCTTGGCTGCCTTTCCCTCCGTTTCTCTGCATTTTGGAAAAACTGAAAATTGTTTTTAATATTGGAAACCGGCGGGATCGAAATATAAAAGGTACAATTTTTGAACGAATTTAATTTCATTTTAATACATTAACGAAATCTGCAAACTGCAAACCCCAACAAGTAATGTTGATGACCCCAAGAACGGGAAACAGAATTCATCAATATTTCGAATCAATGTAATTTTCAAAAATAAATCAATGTTCTAAATCTTCTTAAAAGTTCCTTACAGCAGAAAATATCTAAGGTACGTGTAATCAGTTTTGATTGGTTGAACCATTTGATTCATTGATTGCAATCGACCAATCAGAATAAAGGGCCTGCCGCATTTACTAGTCTGATTTTCTGAAAAAAATTACAGAAAATATAAAAAGTCGTCTTCCTTCTATTAGTTATTTACGATCTGACAAAAATGGCATTTTCCAGATTTACAACTATCAAATAGTAGAGCAGCAATACTCGCCACCGTCCTTGTAAAATTATTAATTTTAGTTTTAAGTCTGGCTTTCGTTTCTTCTAGCTTCGAGAGCATTTAAAATCCACTTCATCCTAGTTGGCTTAATTGGTAAATTGTCCGTTCACCCCCCTCCCCGGCCCCATAAAACACACATTTTCTAAGGATTACCTACACAAATAATATTGTTTTTTACAAAAAATAACTTCTTTATTTTGATACTTGACTCAATATTGACACAATTTGCAAACATTAACTATAATTCAACAATTGATCATTTCAGAGGTAGTACTTAAAATTAAGGACTAGTGAATGCTGTTATCTGTTGATAAATGTACTAACAGATGCGGCACCAGATAACAGCTGTACTAACAGTATCTGTTAGTGCAGGGAACCTGATTGCAGCTGCTCTAACAGTTCTGACTGATCTGTAGTATATTGTCCTGAATTCACAACATCTAAACCATTTACTCCTCCATTTTCCTCCATCTTAAGTTCATTGTCGGATGCAATAGTCTCATTATTAGATGAAATGGAGGATTTCTCGAATACTATACCATCTCTAGATTCATTTTCATCTACTTTCTCTACTTGTGAAGGGTAGAGATTGTGTTCCATTTCCCCTTCTCCAGGTGTATGGTTCAATTCCTCTTTATTGAACTCCCCTTCTCCGTGTTTGGAGATTGGTTGGGGGTTGGATGCTTCTTCTATAGGAGTTACTCCTTCCATATCTCCTTCTCTAGGTTTGGAGATTAAGTCCCCTTCTCCTGTGACAAGTGCACCTCCTTCTTCCATCTGATTAGATTCTACTTCTATTGAGTTTTCTGCAATATCCTCTTCTTTGCTAGGCTTAAACGGTAATAGGTTAGGTACCGTCTCTTCTACTCCAAGAGAGGTAGATGGTAAGACTTGAACCCTCTCCTGTTTAGGAGGAGGGGTAGATAGATAATCTACACTAAGAGCCGAACCAGGAACACTATCTACAGAAAGATTGGGTTTAACTGACCTACTTCTAATTGCTAAATTCTGACTAGGATTATTATCTTGATCATCTTCTTCTACATCTGACAGATGCTGATCATCTAGACATCCTTCATCACAGGGATCTGCTAGACAACATCCAGAAGAGCAACCTCCATCCTCAACCTCATCCTCGTCTCTAGCCTCGCCCTCCTGAGAGGTGCTGTCTGGCAACCTGGAGTCTGAATCAGAGTCTGGATCTGAATCAGATTCAGAATCTGAGTCTGAATCTGTGTCTGTATCTGTGTCTGAATCTGAACCTGAGTTGGAAGAGTCGGAAACTGAATCATCTGGATTTGCTCTCTCTTGTCTAAAAATGATTTATCAATTAAGTTTGAAATTTTAAAACTTCCATCAATTCAAATTTTGATCATTTTTTGTAACTCGCTTGCTGCTAAATAGTAAAAATTTATAACTTTCAGATTTTGATAAAAAAAAACCTCGAATGGTCAAATAGTGATGAAAGGTCTAGAAAATCTAGCTTATAAAAACACAAAACAAGAAACCTTATCTTTTCTAAATTAAAACTGTGTTTAGTTTTTACCACCATCAAAACTACGAATAGTCTGGTACTCAGGGGAAACTTTGTAAAAAAAGAGATTTAATTTTGAAATAATAGGTGAACAAGCTCTTTCTTAAAATAGGTGTACAATCCCTTGGATAGTAGTACCTGTGAAGTCTCTCTGCAATGTTGATTAGCTTAAGCTTCTTATTTACCTCCTGCAGGGAGATCAGCTCATGCTGCAGCTTCTACATTATATACAGGGTTTAAGTAATTAAGATATTGTGCTCAATTCTTATCCACAACAAACGAAAACAACCAAAATTATTTTAAAAAGCATAGGTTTTTTTTTAAGTGAAACCTGCTATTCCCGAATAATTAAAACCCTAGATTTGATGTTTAATATGTGAATGAGAATGGAATCATTTTATCAACAATAAAAATAATAAAAATAAAATACAATCTTTCACCTCTAGGTATATAACAGGATCAATGGCTGCCAACATTTCAATTAATTTCTTCTGTCTCCCCTCCATCTCTGCTATCTCTCTAAAAATATAATAAAAATAATAATTACAGTTCTCTAACGATCCTGTTCAATAAAGTAAAAATGTAAAGTTTACTTTTCATTCAAAATTTTTTCTACGGCTTATTTTTTGGGGGGTCAAGCAAGGGTCCTTAAATTCAATAATAAAAAAACAAGAAAGATTTTCTGGTTTTAAGATATATGTGTACTAAGTGTTCAGGCTAAATGCGTACTGAGCAGTGTCAGAATAGATGTGGACAGAGTGGATGATAAGGTGTAATCCCAACCTGACAATCCTCTCCTTCTCCCAGCCGTAGATCTCCTCCTGGTGGGCGTTCTCGTAAACATCTTCGAAATCCCGAGCACTGTATTCCGTCCAGAAACTTTCATCGTCTGGAGAATACCTGACAGTAAAAATAATTATAAATGCGCCAAAAAAAATCGAGTTAGAAACTCATAAGTTGTCAGAATGAGTTAAATTCTTGTTTTTCTAGAGGGGAGGGTAACTGATCTATCAATGATTTAACTTTGCAGACTTTTTAATCATTAGATGTTATACAACTTTTTCTGATTTTATTTTTGGATATTTGAATGCAGATCAGTTAATCCCCAGCCGTCAAATGAGTTGAGCTCATCTCGCCAATTTAAAAGTTTTTAGGTGTAATTCAACAATTGATCCATAAGTGTTAAATATATCAATTATTTAACAAAATATAGTTTAATTAATCAATCCATAAATCAACTTGCAGTTAAATTGAAGTTCTGAATAGATCAATTCGTTTAATAATCATATCTAACTCAATCACCTAATTCATTAATCTATTAATTCAAATATTTAAATCAAATATAGTCAAAATTAATTTTAACAATTGGATAAGTTTCAAGAATCAATGAAAACAAAATTTTCAATCAATCACCAATTAATAAATCATATTTTATCAAGCAATACAACAACTTGATCAATCCAATATTAAATCCCTTCATCTATTAAATCAAAAACAATCAATCAATCATTCAACAGTCAATGAATCAGTTAGTCAAATCCATTCAATTCATCACCTCTCGTTGTCTTGTTCCCCGAAAAACTGCCCAGCACGACCCATCTGCTGCTCCGCTTCTCCATCCGGCCCTGCCTCAAAATTCCAAAACAAATTCGAGTTCTCATGGTCGTCAATAATAAACTGGGTCGAGTTCTTCGGCGCGTTGAGAAGTGGGTTATTGGTAGGACGTAGATTTATCTTACTGTGCTTAACAGCACTGCTCCCGGTAAAATCCGTCCCATCCTCGTTTGTGATCATAAGACTTGACTGATTTTTTCGTTTACGTCCTTTCGCCCTCCGTCGCCGCTTGCCTTTTCCCTAAATAAAAACATTAGCATTTCATAGACAGGACGTTTCATGGACAGAACATTTCATAGACAGAACATTTCATAGACTGAACATTTCATAGACAGAACATTTCATAGACTTGCCCCTGATTATTTCAAAAAGATATTTTATTTATTTGCATTGACCCATTTCAATCAATTTTATATATTTCACAACAATTTTGTATGCCAAAGAGATTTATGAAATAGTTTAAACTCTTAAATAGAATTTTATCACATTCTGCATTCTTTATAAGCAGCATTATTGTCTATGTTCATCTCTGATTCAACTTTGCAGGGGAAGATATATCTTTAGTTCGGAAGACAGCTTAAAGTTATTCCATAGGTCTTCAGATATTTCAATAAACTGTTAACATCAAAGATCTGATAAAAACTGCTTTTATTTTAAATTGTGAATTGCTTATCATGAATAAAATTGCACATTTCCAAGATAAACTTAAGACTTTATAAGGAACAAGATCTGAAAACTTTAGAATAAGATTAATAACAAGAGGAGAACATGCGTAATTTAATCTTGAGATTAAGAAAAGGAGTCGATTAAGCATTAATCCCGATATCCACCATTCAAAAGTTCCATGCTCAGAGCTGTAGAACGAGATATCCTTAATCCCAATTACTTAATCAGAGTATCCAATGGACACACTTTTGATTTTCTTTTTAAACCGTTCTTTCTTGGATATAGTAGAGAAAAATCATAAACCGTTTTTATTTAATTTAGAGAGACCCTCCCATTTCTGTATATCATCTTAAATGGCGCGCAAAATTTCAAATTTATCGGCTTCGTATATGCGACTCTGATTGGTTGAATTTTATACACTTTTCAGGATAAGTACAAGATTAGGTTAGTCTCGATATTTTAAGAAAAAGAGAGGATCAAGTATTGATCTCAATATCCACCATTCTTAATTAGTTTTCAGCTTTGATTATTTAAGAACTAGGAAGAAAAAGCTATTTTATGTATTGTGTATACCCTAAAAGTGGCAAGGTTTCAATGGCCTCCCCCCCTCTAGATTACAAAAATTCCACCATTCAGTTTTGTTATATTAAATATAAAAATACAGTATAACCTCCCCCCCCCCCTCAAAAAAAGTTAACTAACCAAGAATCCTAGGTGGAGGGGGTGTTCTTGGACTCAGAAAATCTAATTCAACGTCTTGCATACTCATTTCGCTCATAATCTACAAGAACAATAATTATCAGAATTAATAATATTAAATGGATTTTAAAACGAAGACGAGCTTTACTAGATATAAGACGACATTCACAGAGTTAAAGCTAAAATGTAAAAAGCTTCAAGATTAACAATCTAAAAATTTTAATTAAGATAAAAAATATGTAAAAGTTGACGATATAACGTTTCATGAAACCGTGTAGAGACTAGAAAATTTTCTTGACATGAATATATATGACGAAATACATTTTAAAAACCGCGCGTTCAAAATTTAGGAAACTGCGCATAGTTTTGCGCATCTCTGCAACTCTAACTTAGAAATGCGAAATACATATTTTTCACCAATTTACAGTTCGTAAAAACTATTTTATTTTATAAAGTAATTGTTAAAATTTAATTACCTGCTTTATTAAAGATCCAGAAGTTGTCTGAACAGATATAAATCCTTTAAGTCTAATCGGAATCTGATTTCTTTGTTTGTTTAACTCTACTGACTAGTGACTGAGCTGAGTGTCGAGGTTTTAGTGTGGGTCTAGTCTGATTTTCAGACAAGAAATTAGTCAAAATAATATTCATTTTCCGGTCCTTTCAATACAGTGATACATGTTTTTTTTCTTCAAGAAACAGATTATAATTAGTCAAATGAAATTAATACGCAAATATATGATGTAATGCATATATTGAGGAATTTCTGTTATATTTTATTTATTTTAATGGCCAACATTGCCCGTTTTTTGCATTTTCGTGTAAATAAGGTATTATAAGGTTTTTACGAGAAAATAATTGATCATTTCGTTTTTATCTTTCTTTCACCTTTTTTTCCCTTCCTTTTAACTTTTATTTTTCAATTCTTTTTTTCTTAAATAGTGTAATATCCCTCCCTCCTATTTTTGTGCCCCAATGAGCCTCCCCCCTCCCCCCTAGCTACGACCTGGTCAATTGCAATCTGACGTAATGACACTCTGATTGAAAAATGACCGCGAGAAGTTCAACCCAAAGTTAAAAACTGATCCAATTATTGGTTGAATTCTGAGTCGAGTACTGATCTGTGATTGGTCCTTTATAATCATGCAGTATCCAAAGTTTTAGTTTAGTTTGTAACCACTTGGTGTCTCTCCATTAAAATTTCATCCTTAAATAAACCCGTTTTTATTAATTTGTCTTTTTTCCTTTAAAATTCGAATTGCACCATGAATCAAAGTTTTATTATTATTAAAAATAAAACCCTCTTGAAAATAAAAATGAAAAATGTTGAAAAATTAAAAAGTTAAAGTATATCTAATATTATGATCATATTTTTCGTAGTTTTGTATCTGTTTGACTTACCTATATTATATGCTTCCGTTTTTTTTGGGAAACCCCATAATTGTTGTAATATTTACAGATATCCAGGTTAGGCTGGACATTTCCAAATTCCTCTATTTGAAATTCTATTTCTTTACTTCACTATTATATTTACTCCTTTGAAAAGTGACCCCGAGACCCATAGAAAATCTTATCCTTATTGGTTGAATCCTGAGTCGTACTGATCTGTGAATTGGTCAATTTCAAGCATGTGGTATCCAAGGTTTTAGTTTAGTTTGTAACCACTTGGTGTCTCTCCATTCAACTTCATCCTTTTAAATAAACCAGTTTTCATTAAGTTGTCTTTTTTTCCTTTAAAATTCGAACATGCACAATAATCAAAGTTTTATTATTATTAAAAATAAAACCCTCTTAAAAATCATGAAAATGAAAAATGTTGATATGTTAGATGTTCAAGTATGATTAGTAATAATAAGTAACCATTGCTTTTTGCAAATCTTCGCTTGTAATTTTCAAATTGTTCTTATGGTTGCAGGTCATGAATCCTGTTAGAAGCACTATTTTAAGATTAATCCCTTTATTGAGAGAAATCAGTTAATATCCCTCAATTGTATTTCTTAAATTTACCATTTTTTATTCTCTTTTTAAACAATTTGCCAGACTAACAATTCTCTTTTTGTACTAGGGTTTCCATTCGCAAAACTTTTGCGCAATTTTTGCGGAATGAAACGCAAAATTTTTCTTTCTTTGCGCATCAGTTTTGCGCGAAAAAAAACAGCAATTTGCGTTATCATTCGCAAAAGTCATTTCGCGCAAAATTGCCCTATTCCGCTTTTGCGAAACTCAAGTTTTGCGCAATTCCGCAACGCAATTTCGTAAAAGTAAAACGGTTTGGGACGACGTGTGTGTTTCTTAGAATTCAATTCTGGAAAAATTTTGGAATTTATGTCTTCCTATTGGTCACTTTTACATAATTGCGCAAAAAAATAGCGCAAAACCGCACAAAACTCATTGCGTTTCATGTGCAAAAATAGCGCAAATTTTGCACAAAAGATTTAGCCATTTCGTGGAAACCCTATTTTGTACTGTGTTTCCCCCCCTAGGCTCTATAGCTATCTTAAAAAGGTTATATCATGTGGATATACAAAAATATGTCAAAATGATATATTTACCATTTTTCTCTCTTTCGCCTTATAGAAAATCTTATCCTTATTGGTTGAATCCTGAGTCGTACTGATCTGTGATCATGTGGTATCTAAGGATTTAGTTTAGCTTAAGTAACCACTTGGTTTCCCTTTATTTTAACTTTCATCTTCAAAGAAAACGAGTTTTTATCAATTGTCTATTTTTTCCTAAAAATTCAAACATGAACCATAATCAAAGTTTTAACATTATTAAAAATAAAACCCTCTTAAAAATTGAAAATGAAAAATGTTCATATGTAAAATGTTCAATTATATTTAGTGTTAGAAATATCACCTTCTTATAAGTTGTGTATCAATTACCTCATCATCACTTTCACATTTTGCTGGGCTAAGCAAGTAACACAAGTGAGGAATTTCCCCAGATTCTCCAACAGTGGTGACTTTATTTGAAGAATTTCCGAGAAATTTATCGAAAATCATTTCCTGTAACTCTAATTCCTCGGAAATTCTCGAGAAATTCACCAGAATTGGTCCCCAAGATGAGAGATTTTTGTGGGATCACAGTTTTGAGAAATTCCTAAGAAATTCTTCCGAATTTTTCCCCACAAAGTTCCTCAGAATTTCTCCGGAAATTCCTGAGAAATTCTTAAAGGACTTGGTCACCATTTTATAACGGATTTTTTGGGGAATTTATTAAGCGAATTATTTTCGATAAATTCCTGGGAATTTTAATGGAATTTCACCCCAAGGAAATCCTGAGAATTTCTCCTGAAAAAGTGTGTACCACTCCCTCCTTTTTTTGTGCCCTAATGAGCCTTTCCCCACCTCCCCCCTGCACAACCTAGTCAATTGAAATCTGACACTCTGAAAAGTGAACGCGAGAAGTTCGACTCATAGAAAATGTGATCCTTATTGGTTGAATCCTAAGCCGTACTGATCTGTGATTGGTCCTTCAAGCATGTCGTTTTCAATTATTTAGTTTGGTTTGTAACCACTTGGTGTCTCTCAATTTTAACTTTCATCTTCAAATAAAACCATTTTTCATCAATTGTCCATTTTTACCTCAAAATTCAAAGATGCACCATAATCAAAGTTTTAATATTATTAAAAATATAACCCTCTTTAAAATAAAAAATAAAAAATGTTGATATATTAAATGTTCAAGTATATTATAAACAAGATCGATGCACAAAGTGGTTATCCCTTTTTTCTATTCATGCCGGGTATTGTCTTTCACAATGACACGTCATGATTGTTGTGTTATATTAGTTGCACGTTGTATGCCATCTACAACACACCTTATATTGTAACGTAAACAGTAATCTATATAGACAAAAAGTCCCCCCCCCCTCTTCTTTGGTTTTTAAACTATGCTTGTCCCCCCCCATTCTTCCTCACACAAATGCTAACAGATGTTTTTCAATGATTAGTCCAGTCTAAACTAACAAATTTATATATAGATGGGTTAAGAACAGTGTTACCCATGCAAAGGAGACTTCAGCGAAGATTGATGGAATCTGTTAAGTCCGTATTTATGCATTCAGAGTTTCTTGTAGACCAAAATTGGCTTATTTCAGTGCTTATTAATTTAGTAAACCATCAAATTACTCAATAGAATGCAAAAAAAAATTAAACTTCAAATTAAATTAAACTAACTAGTTCTATCTAGTTCAATATAATTTAATTAAACTAACTAGTTCTATCTAGTTCAATATAATCTAATTAAATTAAACTAACTAGTTCTATCTAGTTCAATATAATTTAAGTATTTAGTCTAATTCTAGAAAATGTGGCGCCTTTAAATTGCCTCTTATTGCACCCAGAAAGCTAGGGATGAATCAAATCTTTAAACTCTTAATTCCGAGTTTAATTTTCTATACTTCAAAACTTCAAAACTTCAGAACTTCAAAGCTTCAAAACTTCAAAACTTTAAAACTTTAAAACTTAAAAACTCCAAAACTTTAAAACTTTAAAACTTAAAAACTCCAAAACTTTAAAACTTAAAAACTCCAAAACTTTAAAACTTTAAAACTTAAAAACTCCAAAACTTTAAAACTTCTAAACTTCAGAACTTCAAAACTTTTGAAAGGTTCCTCAAAGTTTTGAGAAGTTTCACAACTTTTAAAACTCGTTTTTTCTTAACATTTTCTTTTGTTACACTATATAAAATTTTAACCACCCTGGGAGAAGATAATTGCATTAACTAACTCAAAAACATATTTAAAAAATTGTTCATAAGGGTTGTCTTTCAATTTGTTCATGTAAATATCTTAACAATATTTTAAATAGTGTAAGGAAAGCAAATGTTTAGAAAAAAGCTACTTTAATTAAGTTTATAAAATTCCTCAAATATTTGTGGAGACCCTTCTGAGTCCAAAAACTTTAAAAGTCTTAAAAAACGAACAAAATTAAACTAAAAGCAGTTAAACATTAAAAGATCTAGCTTTTTATTTTTTCCATAAAAAAAGTCTGCAATTACAAATATCAAAGGATGCAGCTTTATATCTCCAAAAGATCCTAGGACTATTCAACGTCATTTTAATTTGCAAAATATTGCATTGAAAAAATGCCATCTTGAAGCATCTCTCCTTACCATCCTTCAAAGATGATCAAACATGATCGAAATGAGATGAAATCTTACTTGGTTTATTCACAAAAAAATGGTTTAAATGTTTACAGAACACGTCAAACAATAACGTAAAACACACTTTCTAAACAATTATAAAATTATTTAATTGTGTTTCGTTACAAACCTATAAACACAAGTAAATGACATGAGTATTAGAACATATGTCTACAACACTGCTAAAAACTGGATTTGTATCCCAGCAGGGATTAAACTAAATGATACTCTTTCCCTTTTAGCTATAAGGGACTCTGCAAACATTTAGTCTTCAACAAACCGATGTCGAACATATGAATTTCAGAACTATTTACCCGACATCACATCAAAGTAAATTTCACATAAAATTCAAATCTTAGTGTTTTCAATTATAACTTCTGTTAAAAAGAACAAAAATGTTTCAAATTATTAATATATAACCAGATAAATGATAAGACCTACGAGGTCACAAAGAGGTGTCATTAATTTTGAAAAAAAGTGACATTTTTACAATTGGCGCATTTAGTCGGTTAAAATGTTTCCTGGTTAGTGATAAATCAAACTAGTTTTAGAGGGTTCTTTCTTTACAAGTAATATGCATAATAATGCATATTAAGACATTACAAATTTAAGAATTTTGGAAATTTTAAAATATAAAATATTTTTAATCAAAATCTTTCTTTAATCTTAAATTTTTTTTTTTATTAAAAGAGTTTTTGCTTTTAGTTTGTCAGTTTGATAAATAATTTAATTGAAATACAGTGTTAATATGAACTTTCTAGCTAGAATCCAGATGTCAAGATAATGATACTAAATTTCCTCTTTTTATTCCTAATCTTAAGTAATAATATAAGTAATATTACAAGGACAAAATATGTAAATAATAATATGATTACATATTATCTGCGTGAACTAACAGTATTTTCTTACAGTAGCTCAAAGTAATATTCAAACAGAGCTGAAATTTTAGAATGGATAAACTTTAATCCTGACTTCTTGATCCGAATATCCACTGTGGAAACTTTTCATTTTAGTCCTTAATCTCTTTCTAATCCTCTTTTTCTCTCTCCTTGGATATCCGTTAATTGTTTTCTCCAATGAGAATATTTCTGTTCTCTCATTGGTCGCCCGCTTTTCTCTGATTGGCTGCTCCAGTTTCTCACATGAGTAAATATTAATTTGAATTTTATCGTTTTTCATACACTTTTATGATAATCTTGCAAGATTATGTTAATCTGGAGATCAAGAAAAAGAGTGGATTAAGCCTTAATCCCGATATCCACCATTCAAAAGTTCCCAGCTCAGTACAAATAATTACAGCATTTATTGTCTCCTAAAGTGGCTCTAGGAGAGACAGGGCCAGGTTCTATTTACATTATACTGTTACAAGATTAGATTGTTTAGGTAAAAGTTTAAATTTTTAACACAATCATTTTTGGTTTATTACAAACATTTGTTTATGGGATTGTTTTAGATAAAAACAAACAATTTTTTAAAATTGTTTTGATATTTTAAAAACAAAATTGACTAAAAATGAAACACCTTTATTATTTGAAATAATTAAACAAAACAAAACAAAGAAAAAATCATGTTTAACTTCATTTTGCATTAGTCATGAATGCAAATTTTGGTCTAAACAATATTTTCCTACTCTCAAAACATAATTATATCATAGTCATCATAATCAGAACTATCAAGGGGGTAATACATATAAAAAGATAATATAAAAAGAAAAATACTTTAACAAATTAAAATTTAATGCTAATAGTACCCTACCTGGGCCTGTTGCAGGAATTTGACATCACATTAATTTAATACAAGTACTATATTTAGAAATATGGAAACATTAAAATTTAGGATGAAATGTCTATTGTACATGATCCTATTTCTGCCTGTGGTCTATTTACAATCCCAAGGTTAATAAAATTTAATTTTATCATAAATAACCTAACATTTACATTAATACAATTGCAATATTTACAAGATAATTATAATGAACTGAACACTTATTAACTGGTTTATTAAGATGAATGTGGAAAAGTATCACTCTCTTGTGAATTCCCTACAAGCCGTATCAGTGGAGGAGAAGAGACATGTTCAGAGATGCAACCATGGCATGCTCTTATTAAGTTTCAAGGTGAGTACTTCATTGTGAACATCTCTTATTTCTTTTCAATCTTTTATTTAGCTAATATAACTTTAACCATGAAAATGCTGGGGGGGGGGGGGGGTAAAGACCAAATTTCTAATTTTTTAGGAAAACATATGAAATGTGGAGGTGTACTCATCACTGATCGCCATGTGCTCTCAGGAAGAAATAAAAAAGGACTAAAATCAAAAGAAGGGGGGAGGGGGAGGAGGGTACAATTTGACTGACTTAAATTTTACATGTAGCTTTCAATTGCACTCTTTAAAAATGCAGACTTAATTCTACTGTAACCTAATGTTAAACTTAGGAGCAGGTTGAAAAATTTAAAATTAACTTAATAGAAGATGCAAGATCTTTCTCTTTGCAGTGCTAGTTTCCATGAAACAACTTCAGTCCTGAAATCGGTTTCAAATCTGTTTAGAAGTTCAAAGATAAACGCTAAAATACCTTTTCATATTTTTTATTTATAATACTACAATCAAAAAGAAATCACTTATGACTTTAAGAAGGATACTAATGTCTGTTATGCCTCTAAATATTTTATCTCCTACAGCTGCCCACTGCTACTGGTCCAACAGTGTTAACTGCCATGTTAAATTTCACAGTTTTACACTTGAGGGAAAAGAATCAAATTGTAATTTTAAACAATGATTATTACGATATTTTGACCTCTTTTCTTGTTAACTCTATAAACTAAGCTAACAACATAGTGTTGAACAGTATAGCTATGCCTAATGTTTAATCGTTAAAACAGCATTAAAAAACGTGATATCCTTTATTGATCATGTATTGCATTTTGCAATGGCTTGTTTTACTTTTTCTAATTGGGGTGAGGGTAGGGTTTCCCTTCGCAAGACTTTTACGGAAGAAAACGCAAATTTTTGCTTTCCTTGCACTACATTTTTGCGAAAAAAAACAGCACTTTAATTCCAGGATGTTGACTCAAACATTTGACAATTTTCAAATTTGTAGGTTTTCAATTTATTAACTAAAAGTTCTGTCAAAAAGTTTCTAGGGCATAAATTTAACTTAAAACATTCTTATTTCATGACATTTTTTATTGTTTCTTCTCTTCAACTCTTTATCATAAACATGACAGTGTATGCAGGGTTACCCACAAAAGATGAAACAATGATGACGACCTGGAGCTCTTAACCTTAAACAGGCGGGGGCACTCTTTCACGGTGCAATATTTAGACATGCTTGTATTGAAATAAACAAACAACTGAACTTGAATGTACTGCAGTATACAATCCTGTGTTTACAATCCACATTAAGTGTCTATATCTAATTATCAATACTAATATTCAAATATCTATATTAAACCACTCCTTATAAATACGATCGCTCTATATACAAGTGTACAGTGTTAGATACGTATACATATCGTGATGTACACAACCGACCTGTCTATTAATTAATTGACAGGTCGGTTGTACACCTGAGCTAAGCTTCACCTCTTCGTTTTATTACTCTATGAGTAAAAGGATGAATAAAAATTGCATTTTTTTTCATATAACTTTAATGCTCAAAAGGAAATGAATGTTTGGCTAAAAGTCTTTTTTGCAACCTGATGCATGATGGCACACTGCAAAACAAGATGTGTACAATTTCACAAAAAAATTGAGTAGTATTGTTGTATTCCGGATTGTTTGATATATGAGTGAACAGTCCCTTGAATCCAACAGGAAGCCAGATGGATCAGTACATCCCGGACCGCTGCAGCGTAGACACAAGTCACACTGCACATAGCCGTCCAGGGACCTGTGCTACATACAGTGCACAGACAGCTTACAGAGAGAACCTTTCTGAACGAGAGATAAGANGCTCATGGCTGCCGGAAGAGAAAAAAGCTAATATGTGGCACGGAAGAGGAAATAGTGGTGGCTCATGGCCGCCTGCCTTCCCCCGCTCGTACAAATAGATGTACTTAGGATTAAACCCACTGTACTCTATGATACCAACTCAGTCATAAGGAAACATTTTTCGACAAATTTCACTGTACAGTATAAACCTAGCCAGGCGAAATTAGGAGAGTTATGCCTGCCCCCTGGTTAAAATACAGGGAAACAGAAGTTTGAAAGATGTCTTGATTCTTTGATAAAGCAATGCAGAGCAGATGTAGGATGCACCAACTCGGGCTGTATCAGGTTCAAGATATAAAAGCATTTTTCCCGGCTAAAGGAAAAACAAGTTGTATTAAGTTATAATTATTTACAAATACTCAATAAGGTAGTAGAATGTTTCTATACCAAGACCAAATTTGCCTTCAAAACATACAAAGCGCAGCAAGGGATATATTTGTAAAAAGTCGGGAAAGCTATATTCGTTTATCATTTCCCATTCACATGTTCATCTATACCCTCAAAAGTTTGTGGAAAGTTGATGAACTGCTTACCTTTTTCTACCATTTATTTTCCAGGTTTGGAGAGCATGATATTCTGGTTTACTTGGGTGTGACAGATTCTGCTGAATTAGGTCAATTTATTATTACTTGATGAGTTCTTATTTCTAACTGAACGATCTGATTTAGATGAGAAAATTTAGAATTTCCCAAATACAAACACCTTCTTAACTTTTCCTTCAAAGACCTTCCCTGACACTAATTTTTTCCCCTTCCTCTAATCTTAATTGCACAAATGAACAACAAGGAAATGAAAAAATTTGTCCTCAAGCATATTTAAGTTTTAATCTTTTCTTTTACTTTTGTGGCCTACTATGAATGGTGTATTTATGAAATTTTGAAAAAAAAAATTATGTAATTACAACTGATCCTTTATTGACAGAATTGCAAGTACAATTCACATGAGTGGGGGAAGGCAGGCAGCCATGAGCTACCACTATTTACCCTTCCGGGCCACATATTAGCTTTTTTCTCTTCCGGCAGCCATGAGCCACAACTATTTCCCCTTCCAATCCATCACATTTTACTCTTCCAGGCAGAACTACTTTTTTAAATAGTATATTAAGGGTCTTTAAAGTGTGATTGTCAAAAATCAAGCCTCGTCACGCAATAAATATATATTAAAATCTTTATATTTCAGGGTTTATATGAAATAAGGATGATTCATTTAAATGTAAACTGCAAAACTTTTTTTTGCAAATGTAAATTCTCATTTTTCTGAAAAATGGCTTATTTTTGAGAGCAATATCAATATTTAAAATGACGTACCATAAAATAGACTTTAGTTTTGAAGGGTACCCTAGTGTGAAAATATGCAATGTACTAAGATCAAATTGAAAAAACAGTTTTTTATCAAATCTGTAACACCTAAGCAATGACAGTAAATATTGTGATTTTTAGAATATTTTCATATTCTTCAGACTACCCTGAACAATTTGTCTCTGCTCCCACAATACGAAAAATGACTTGGGTTACCTGCTTAAAGATTGTAAACAATTTAATTTTCAACAGACAATATATTAATCTTATGTAGAATTGAAAAAAATGCTTTGAATTGTGTTTTTTGCGTGATGTGGCTGGATTTTTGAAAATCTTTATTTAAAGGCTCTTAATATACCAAAAAAGTAGTTATGCCCAAAAGAGTCAAATGTGGTGGTATGGCAGGGGAAATAGTGGTGGCTCATGACAGGTTTTTAGGTTTATTAAATTTGTGACATGGAGAGTTGATAGTGGTTTTAATTATGTCTTTTTAAAATTTTTTACACAAATTTATTCTTAACTTCTTTAGGAACCATTACAAGTTTTTGGGTTCCCTGCAAACATTTAGTCTTAGACAAACTGATGTTGAACATATGAAGTTATAAATTATTTACGAACAATTTTTGCTATTGGCAATTAAAACGTTTCCTGGGTTTATTACAATTGGGACACAAAAAGTTGAAACTGGTTCAAACTTTGTATTTTTAACAGGAATATTCTTTAAAAAATATATATTTTTAGGATATGGAGAAGTAAAAACTCTAGAGAAGCTTGATCTGCACCCAGGTATGAATTATGATCAAATATTGGAATAAAATTAATTAAACAAAAATTTTTTCACCATTCTGATCCAGGCTGGGTAAAAGAAACACAACAAAATGGCATTTTGCAAGGTAATACATGTTAACTATTTCAAGGTTAGCTTGGTATGGCTGTAAATAAGATTTTAGGTACATTCCCAAATGCATTTTTGCAAGTGGCAACTTCCCAAGGGCATTTTTCCAAATGTGCAATGTTACAAGCAGCAACTTCCCAAGTACAGGGTGCCCCACGAAACATGACAGTAGCAAGATGACTTAAATGTTGTCTTTGATTTTTTATATGATTTGCTACATTTATTTGCCTATCTAATTTCGAAAATAAAATTCTAGAGACAATAATCACAAAATACTCCTAGTCCTGGGATTTCCAAAATGTGGTCTGCCTTTTTAGTGCTTTGAATGTTACCCAAGATATATAGAAATTCATTCAGATGTCGACCATTTTTGTTTAATTTAACAAAGTTGAAATCTGAACGAAATTCTTAATATATTCGGTAATATTTACAGAACAAAAAAGGCAGACCACATTTTGGAAATCCCAGAACGAGGAGAATTTTGTGGTTGTTGTTTTAAAAATCATACATGTTGAAGTAGGTTGACAACTTAATGTCAAAAATAAATTCCAAGATCAAAGACGACTTTAAAGTTATCTTGCTACTGTCATGTTTTGTGGGACACCCTGTATGTCCTAGCTGAGCACTCAGCCCCTAGCCAGTTCTATCAACAGCGGTTGGCCCCATTACCCATCCTAGCTGCAGCACTCGGCCCAAATTGCAGCCTGGGGCCCCTCAGAAGGCATAACCTAACCTTTGGAAAGTTGCCACTTAAAAAATTATCACTTAGGAAGTTGCCCTCCCCCCCCCAGAAAAAGGATTTTCTGGGGGGTGAGACAGAAAATTGTAGTGTTATTTGATAACACACTTTTTTACTTCTTCCTTCCCTTTACACATCCCCACAGGAACATTATAACTTAACTGAGTGCTGCCTTTTAATTTTAACACAAGTTCTTCAATATTAGTGTTGATACTAAATGAAAATAAAATTACACTACTGAAAAACTTTAATAACTTGACAAGAATTCTTTAGTTATAATTTTTATAAACTTAGAAAATTCAATAAAGAGCAACAGTTCTTTTGATTTAAAAATTGAAGTTGTTTAGTTCAGTACAGAAATAATGAGAAAAAGATGATTTTTCTTTAATAGTCAACTTAAAATATGGGCTCCAAAATAAGTGGAATATGAAGTTGAAAGTGGAACCAAAAAGTTGTCAAACTGTTTTGGACTTTTTTTAAACATTTCAACATTTATTTTTGAGTTTGAATTTTAAGTGGATAGATGATGTCGATGTACAAATAACTGAGAATTTATTGTCACCGGATTAGTAGATGTGGGTCTGTAGAAGGATCAAGGAAATGATGTCCTTGATCACTAAGGTGGATAGTCCTAAGCTCAAAAGATTCCAAAAGAAATTCTGCGGCAGTATGAACTTCGGATTGTATATTGCATTTTAACAAAATATTCTGCCATTTGTAAATTTCTTGTTTTCTTCTTCTTCTTTATGCATCATCCATCATGTTTGACTGATTTTAAAAATTCAAGAAACATTAATTTTTTTTGAGACATCCAGCTGTATGTTGCCTGGCAACCAGTTTTCACGAGCAGAATAAAAAGGCACCAGCTTTCTTTTTAATTTCCTGAACTCTGCCTTGAAGACTGGACGGTGAATAGTCAAGCTATTTATTTACACCCCTGTATGGTGTACCCTAGTTTTGATCAAAACAAGAGTTTTTTGTCACTGTTTCGACATGCCTGCATTGTATGCTGTTTCTAAAGCTAGATTTATATAAGTTTTTTTATGAATTTTTGCAAAAAAATTCATTATCAATGTAAAATTGACTCTTTGATTTTACAATAATTTAGGAAATGATTTAGCTGTGCTAACCTTACGCTCAAGAGTAGATACTGCCTGCACTCACATTATGCCTATTTGTCTTCCACTCCAGCCTTCAGGATCAGACATCGTAAACATTTATTTTCTTAACCCATTATAGGCGAAAACTTTGATGTTGAGTACCCTGCATCTAATATAAGTTTATATTATGGGTCATTTCTCAAAGACATAAGGTCTCGCGAGTTTAAATATTTTCAGTAACAGCCCCACTATACTCGTCTCTTGTATCTAATCATAATACAATGATAGGTTGAATATTTTATTGGAATAAGTAAAACAGGGTAAATATTTTATTGTTTCATCTTATTGTTGTATTCGGGACTATTCCAAAATTAGGAAGCAGTCCCTTTGATGCAACTTAGGGATCTCTTAGGGGACTCCCCCCTCTAAATCCCATGTTTGATGTCCAAATATGACAAATGATACATCATCGGAAAGCTCTTGTGCTCTATTTTAAGAATCTGCAAAAAAAAAAATTTCAAATTTGGAAAAATTGAATTTTTAGCGCAAAATCCAGTTAAATAATAAAAATGTTTGCAAAAAAATTTGTCCAAAAAATGAAAAATTATATATTTTCAAAAGCCCTTGACCATGCCATTTCAAATATGCAAAAATGTCTGCAAAATTTAAAATAACCTGATTTTAAATCAAGAAAAACTAAAAATTTGCAAATTTCCTTGGACAGGTTGTTTGCAATTCGTTTCTTTATGTCAAAGGCTTTTCAAAAAGCAAAATTTTATTAAAATCTGACAAGTGAAAGTGGGTCAAAACAAAGATTTAGTTTGTTACAGGAAAAAGCAGTCATTCAGGCAGTTAGTATTAAAGCCCGGCTTTGGGTATGTAGGAGAAGTCAGAAAATTTCAACAGCCTCAGTCCAATACTTTTTGAGTTATGTAAAAAAATTGACCCCCTCCCAACAGGAATAGGGTTAAAAACCAGGATACGCTGGAGGGGAGGGGATCAATTTGACACCCCCCTCCAAATCATGCTTGATGTCCAAAAATGACAAATAATACATCATTGGAAAGCTCTTGTGCTCTGCTTTTGGAATCTGCCAACAAATTTTCAAATTTGCAAAAATTGTAATTTTTTTGCAAAATCCAGTTATATTGTAAAAATGTTGGCAAAAATAAAATGTCCAAAAAATGATAAATACAGTTTAACCCTTGACCACATACCTTTTGAAATATGCATAAACCTTTTTAAATTTTAAATAAGATGATGTGTAATTAAGAAAAACTAAAAAAGTGCAAATTTTTTTTGATGGGTTGTATGCAAATAATATGCAAACATATCTTTTCAAAATCCGCTTCCTAATGTCAGAGGCTTTTCAAAAAGATCAAAATTATCAAAATCTGACAACCGAAAGTGTGTCAAAACAAAAATTTAGATTGTTACAGGAAAAAGTGGTCATTCAGGCAGTGTGACAGGGGACTCAGGCAGTTAGTATAAAAAGCCCGGTCTTAAACCTACAGCTGGAAAAGTCAAAATTTTTTAACAGCCTCAGATCAATACTTTTTGAGTTATGTAAAAAAACTATGGGGGGGGGGGGGGGTTAAATTTGCCCCCCCCCCCCGCCGGAATAGGTTTTAAAAAACAATGATTTTGCATAGTCACTCCTTTCTTTTAACCTGCCACACTTGTTTGTATCTTCAACTCTTCACAAAAGTGTATGAAACAGTGTTTAATAAATTAGTGATTGGTAAGATGGCATATGTTGTGGGCTTTGGATTACAAAGGTAAATATTGCTTTAAAAATACACTATCTTATACTAAATGTGTGCCTGTTGCAAATAATCTAAAAAAGTAGAAAGTTCATCTCATCTCAAATTTCTCTATTTCTAGAATTTTATTTTAGTTGATAATTTTGCCTCTCTATGTTGCTTTTCTAATGATAAAATGATCCCATCGGTGACATGGAAACGCCTCAACACGGAAACGACTCAACACGGAAACGGATCAAAAATACTCGGAAATCCCTCTAAATTCAAATTTTGGAGTTTCCTATTTTTTTTGATCAATTTCCCAGAATTGTATATCCATTTCCCCTTTATTTTATTCAAATATTTTCGAGGGATTTCCCAATATTTTTTAGGGGATTCCCAATATTTTTGGTCCGTTTCCTCATTTTTTTACTTTTTTCAAAAACTTTTAAATTGATATGTTTCCTCATATTTTTGATCGGTTTCCTCAAATTTTAGATCTGTTTCCTCATATTATTGATCCGTTTCCGCTTTTTTCAAACACTTTAAAAATCACATTTTGTTCATCGGTTTCCTCAAATTTTTGATCCGTTTAAAAATCTCATTTTGTTGATCGGTTTCCTCAATTTTTAGGTCCGTTTTCGCTTTTTAAAAAACTTTACAAATCTCAATTTGTTGATCGGTTTTCTCAATGTGATTTTTAAAGTTTTTTTAAAAAGCGGAAACGGATCAAAAATATGAGGAAACAGGCATAAAAATATGAGGAAATTGATCAAAAAAAAAGGAAACCATTCAACTCTAAATATTGGGAAACGGATACAAAATATTCGGAAATCCCTCAACAATTCTGAACTTTTGAGGGATTTCCTTGAATTTCTAAAAAAATCGGAAATGCCTCAAAAATAATTTGTGATCCATTTCCGTGTTGAGTCGTTTCCATGTTGAGGCGTTTCCATGTCACCGATCACATCAGAATCTTATACAAGTGCTTTTAAATCATTTATTTTAAAGTAAGAGATGGATGACTCTCCAACATGGGATTTTCAAGTTTCTTTAAAATGAGTAGTTGTACTGACGAATATATAAGACCAAATAAACGAACTGTAAATATATTGAATTCTAAAAGTACAACATGAGCTTTTTAATTACTATGAATATATTTGGTTTGGAATCAAGAGCTTCCGGACTGGAATTCGATGTTCATAGACCTCCACATAGTCATCAAAGACAACTATACAAACACCTGAAGTAGGGGAACTGGGAAAGCAATTGTTAATAACTATATTTCTTCTTCTAGCGGTAACACTCTTTCAACAACAAGACTGAAGAAAGCAGAAGTTCAAATCATGAAGTGTGAGAACAGGGCAGGAACCCAAAAATGGCCCATCAGGAAAAATCAGTGGATGTACAGGCTAAAAATCTAAATTTAAGAGTCTAATCCTTTTCAATATTAAACTTTGGTAAGAAAACAGTAGATATCCTGGAGACAATTCTGGCACTAAAATATTTGCTCTAGTTCCATTTGCTCTATTTAACATTTGCTCTTAAGCCTATAGTGCAAATGAAAAAAGAGCAGGTGGATATAAAGCAAATGATGGATAGCGCAAAATACACAAAGAGTAAATGATAGAATAGAGCAATTGAAACTATAGAGCAAGTGGCCATAGAGCAAATGGAAAAAGACCAAAGCCCAACAAATCTGCTTGAAATACAAGTATGAGGATTTATATGTCTATAACTTTGTTTTGTAAGTTAAACAAACACTGATTTGTTTTAGAGGTAATCAACTGTGCGCATTAGGTAAACAAACATATTTCTGTAAGTGATTGCTAATGGGACCATTTCTCCAGTCAAGCAATTAGTGTTTTGAGCCTTGGATTAAAAAATTCAGGAAAATACAACTAAGGTCTAAGCTGTCATTAGGCCTTTTTTCCAGCTCTCCTTCCACCCTTATTTACCCCACCTCTCTCAACCATAGGGTACTGTATGATTAATTAGGGTTTCCGATATAACAGCAGGTTTTTGTTTTCAGCACAACCATTTTAGCAGGCTCTAAATAAATCAAATTTATTTAAGGTGAAGAAACTGACCAGGTAACTGTTGGTGATGCCTGTAGAGGAGACAGGGAACAAACTACATTTATCTTAAAGCTCATTAAAAATTAATCTGAGGCCTAATTCAAAGAATTTGAGCCATGGTTTAATTTTAAGCAATGGCTCAAATATGGTTGATTCCACTTTAAATTTTATTCAATTTTCCAAGATTCATACCCCCGCTCAATTGAAACAGGTTTCTGGCAGATTTAAGCCATTGCTCAAATTCATAAAATTCAGACACAGAACATTAATTGTTACTTGTAGGTTTTTCTTCAACATGCTTTGTGTTTTTTATACCCATTGCTTTGCACCATAAGCATTTTCAGGTCTCGGCATTTTTCCAGACAACAAGGATACATATAATAATAGAATCAATATTTTAATTGATACTTCAACTAGAACTTGCTGAAAAGTGTGATTAATTAATTGGTTTTTTTAAAAGGTCTCTGCAAATTTTACTAATTTTCTATTTCCTGGATTTGGTTAATTTATCTTTGAAGTTTATAAACTGTATAGCCAAAAAGGCTAGAAACCCGAAAATGTCTTTTTTTTAATAAGAGACGACAAAAAATGTTGTTCAGTGGGGGAGGTCTATTTTATGTTGATGCAAGCAACAAGAGGAACAGCTAAATTTCATTAAGACTAATAATTGAATGATATATACTTTGGAGAAAAAAACTCAGCGGGAGCGGTTGAACCAGCGGTTGAGATCTAGCCTAGACTCTACGCAGTTCAGAATAAGAAATGCGCCTTTTTTTCTCAAATTTAAAATTTGTTCAATCAATAAATTCGTGCTTTTTTCATTCACATTTTTATTCACTTTTTAAAACTTTTTAGTAGTTAAACACACTTTTTTGCTT
>NW_019397465.1:0-66385 GCF_000591075.1 Eurytemora carolleeae | reverse complement strand
GTGTGGTAGTTTTGAGAAGGAGTCTTCTTTTTTCAACTTTTTTAAGCTCACTAATTGCTTTCAGACAGGAATGGAACTTTTTCCTGTCCTCATCAGTGCCGGCTCTGGAAAAGGCTTTCTTTCTCAAAACTTTTTTAAGATGTTGAAGTTCAGTGAGGGTCTTATTAGGATGGGAGATAAAACATTTTGAATGCTGTTTTTTCTCATCAGCAAACAGTTCTTTGTTTTCTTCCAGGAATTCTGTAAGCAGAATGGGAAGCTGGTCTCCTAATGTTGCTAAATCTGCTGGATCGGTACATCTTGAAATATGATGGTGAAGAGGTGACAGTTTACGTTTTAGTGATGAATCAAGCACTGATAAATCTTCACTATTGATTGATGGAGCACAGTACTTTAAAAGTGTAACTAGGGAAAGAAGAAGATTCGCCATTTTTTATGTTTGTGTTAACGGTTCAGAGTGACAGGTTTGACATATTGTCTAAAGGGTAGAATTCCCAGTTAACCAGTCATCTGGAGCTCACACACACACGTCTGCTCAGGTTGACCGACTATACTAAACTATACTATATAAGTAGGTATTTTAATCTATTAAAGGGACTATAAACTTAATTTTATTGTCCCTCCATACTCTATTCTCAACGGTGCCCTTAAAACCTTTATCTAAACAATAATGTAGAAGATATTGCTGTTTTTCTAGGTTTAAAAGTATTTAATTCTGATAATTATTTCATGTTTTTCTGCAATCGAAATTTTTGTAGATAACCCATAAACAATCTCTTCAACACAATAATATATTATTAATCAAGAATTGGAAAATTTGAATGTTCAGGGAATTCAGAGCTACAACAAAACAATGGATTTAGATGGTACAGGTAAGAAAACAATTTTGATAAATCCAATTTGAGTAGAAATACGATACAGGTAAGAAGACAATTGTGACAACTCCAATGTTAGTAGACATACGGTAAGGGGGGTTGTATATATATTTATTCAACAGTAGTCTGGGCATTGAGCGTTAAGACTAATGAAGGGCAAGAATGAATTTCTAATGAATTTCTGTGATGGTTCTAGCATATCAGAACCGTATTCTGTAAAAGTTTGTATTTATTAATATATGCGAACTTATTAATCTAAGAGAAGATTTAAAAATCTAAGAGAAAGTTAAAAACGAACCTAAACACTTAAGGTTCGTTTTTTTACATTTATATTTTCTCTGGGTTAAGGTTTTGCAGAGTGATAGAAATCAAATGTTTAGAACTAACAACAAACTTCTCAGAATATTGTGGAGTCTTTTAAAGCCTAAAAAACTCTAAATCACTTCTAAAAAGTGACTGCTATGTTGTATTGATAAAAATAAATGGAATTAAACCCTGTATAAGCAAAAATATGTAAAAAAGAATTTTAAAATAAAAACACAATTTTCAATTTATTGAAATTAAAATTGCTTATGTAGTTTTCTCCATTGATTTTTTGGTTTAGTGACATTAGGGGAGGAAGGCGACCCGCACCCGTTTGACTTCCGACCCGCAGATGACGTCACAAAACGGGTTTGCGGCATGCACTTACCCCTATGCCGTCCGACCCTCACCCGTTGGCCTTCCGGCAAAATTTCTTAATTTGTATTTGCTAATTATAGACGAATGAAGCAGTAATTTAAAATTAATAAAGACGTCATGATATCTCTCATATAATAAACTTATTCATGATATTTTTTGTTTGTAACAGTACCACATCTACCTGCTGAAATCAGCGATAGTTTTAAAATTCAGATCAAACAACATTTTAGATTATATTTGCAGCATTGCGCTATTTACGTCACTTACCTGTGTGTCTTCCGACCCACATTTATATTCATAAGATTTATAGGTAATACAGAGCGTCTCATATCATATTAGATTATATCCAAGCTTTAACGCCAAAATGCGCACATAACACTCAAAAAACCTAGTATTTTCTGCAAGTAAACTTTTATAATCTTTTTAAAGACGACTTTTATTGTAGAATTTAAAAAACTTCATGTGTTTGCATGGTCCGAAAAATGCTAAAAATGAAAAAGTGAACATTGTCGCTTATCTGAGGACCAAGTAATTTTTTTCCTGAAAATATAATATTTTTTATATGACTTTGCAGTTTTCACCGACGTTGAACATCCCATGGTAATAAATGCGGTTTTCGCAATTTACTCTTTATAAATGTATTTGGGTATATAATAGATGACAAAAATCAACTCGCATAAAGATTTGAAATTCTAAGAAAAAATCATTGCTCGAATAAAATCTCGCATTTTGGTGTGCGATTCAGTAAAAGATTATGCTGTAATCTAAAAAAGGCTTTATTTGTTAACAAATCAATTAAAATTTATATTTTAAAAGTTTTAAATTTTAAATAAAACCAGTTGTGCCTGACTGACGCGGCCTAAAAGAAAAAAAAAACTATTTCAGACTTATAATAATTGCCTTTACAAATTAAGACATTTTTCCGGAAGGCCAACGGGTGAGGGTCGGACGACAAAGGGGTAAGTGCATGCTGCAAACACGTTTTGTGACGTCATCTACGGGTCGGATGTCAAACGGGTGCGGGTCGCCTTCCTCCCCTCGTGACATCAATTTCAAAACAAATGGCGTAAAATCTTATATTTGGGTACTATTACATCTTAAATCCGCCAAGGAAGCAAATAAGTTCTGGGCAACACATACGTTTTGCACTCAGGTTGCAAAGATATAAGAGTTAGACATTTTTAGACTTTAGAGAGCATTAACTCAGTTTCTTTCTTGGTTGGACTATGAACGTAATTTCAAGCAAAGATGGAAATGCCCGATTTACAACGGTACCCTTGAAACAAATGTAGAAGAAAAGTGATTATTTCTGTGAGTTTCTCCAATACTTCTTATGATCAAGAAATGTGCAAGACAAACAAAAACATTGAATTCCTAATTCAAACAAGGTTTCAAGGGTACCATTGTAAATCAGTTATCGTCATTTTTGCATGCATGGTCACATGAAGTTAGGCTTACAGTCCCTTTAAATAATGATGCTTGATTTTTAACAGATTTGGAGGGAGTACCAATACATCCAGATAGTGTAGCCTTCATATTCGGAGCTGTTCTTATGGTCTCAGGTAGTATTTTTATAAATATTTTTCATTTTTACAAAATTATTGTTGTAAAAAATGTTATTATTGTTGTTATTTACACCGCTTTTTTGGCCAACATTACGGACCCATGATTCTCTACTTTACGTCCCTTGGGACAATTAAGTAAAATAACCGTTTTCAGTAAAAAATTCGCGGATTTTTTTCTCAAAAGACGATAAAATTGTGTACAACTTCTTTTTCTGGAAATTGAAAATTTGGCATAACCACGGGTTCCCTCGACAAAACGTTGTGGATATTTTGTTTGCAAAATTGGTCCTGGGAAATGGGAACCATTGGTTAATTAAAGTTTCTTTAAAGGGAGTGACCGGCTATGTAAGGTAATTGAACTGAGTATGCTTTCAGAATTAGTTTTTTTAAATTATTAAATAACGACAACGAAAAGTAAAGTAAAAATTAAACAGTAATCTAATTAGATGGCTAGGAACATATTTCACAAAAGAAATTTGTCTATAAATCAATGCTAAAATCGATTATTTCGTTTTCCTTATTATATTGAATTTTTAATTTTCTTTGAATTTATTCGCAGATTTCTTCAAATTCTTTAAATGTCGTCTTTTCAAATATAGTTATAGAGAATCTGCGAACATCTTTGTGAATTAAGAGAAACTAGAATAATGAGATAATAGAAACTAATAATTGAACAAGATTATTTATTTTCGATGATAAAATTAATTTTTATTTTCTCAAAATGTTCCTAAACATGACGTCTGTAGTTTATTGTAGAATATTTTTACATTTTATGTCGTCGTTATTTAATAATTTAAAAAAACTAATTCTGAAAGCGTATCCACCCCCAAATCAGGAGTATTGAACGTTGAATTTGCGCTCAAACTGAGGATTTACAGAATTTTAAAAAGTGAAATATGTCTCAAATGAATCCTAAAGAAGTTTTCCACAACACTGCGTCCTCAGTTCAACTACCTTACATAGCCGGTCACTCCCTTTAACTTTTCTGTTTGGTAGTTGTAAAACATTATTATTTTCGTTGAGTTTTCATTGATTATATTATTTTCTTATTATTGTTGTTGTTTTTTTCCCCGGTAATTTTTGTTACCATTATTATTTTATTATTATTCAAAAATCGCTAATATTTATTTTATTTATCTAGGAATTCTTGGTGTACTGGGGGGAATGACGCTTTCAAGGATCCTTAGGCCAAAATATCCTAAGTAAGTTTTTTCAGCAATTTTAAATTATATGCGTAGTTTTAAGCGAAACGCTGTTGTGTGGCATGTATTATTCACAAAAGTACCCTAAAAGTTCTGGCTGATTAAATATGGATTATATATCCATGTTTTTGTTTTGCAAACTGATTATTTTAATTTTTGGTTTCTCGTCTTATAAAAGGGACTTGCACATCTTCCACATTATTAAACAGGTTGTGTTTAGGACATTCCACACAGCACTATTTCTATGTAGTCACCTTTAATTCTGACGATAGTCCCTTTAAGGTTAATAAAGAGCTTGGAAGATTTAACATTAAACTGTCGAGTTAATTTCGAATAATTATATAGTTACATATATATAATTATATAGTTATATATATATAATTATATAGATATATATATATATAATTATATAGTTATATATATATAATTATATAGATATATATATATATAATTATATAGTTATATATATATAATTATATATATATAACTATATAATTATTCGATAGTTGCTTCATGCATGTTTACTAGTGTACCCCATTTTCCAGTCCAACTTTACTAATATTGTTCTCTATGATGTCAGTTATCACAAGATATTTTTTAGACTATTGGGAAGTGGTCCTGCAAGGCCCGTGCAGATCGCAAAAAAAGTCTACATAGCTCAAAAAAAATATTTCTTGAAAATGATATATAAGAATTTTTTTTTTAAAGCTGTATGGATTTTTTTTCGATCTGCATGGGCCTTGCACAACCACTTGCCATAGGTTTAAAAAATATCCTGTGAAAACTGACACCATTGAAAACAATATTAGCCTGAGAGATATTTGTGAGACAATATTTCTATATTTTGTTACAAAACCTTTCTCTGAATAAAAATCGTTGTTTTATTTTAAAAAGGTATGATTTCTGTTAATTTTCTTCTTTGTTACAACTGCGAATCTATATATATAAAGTTATATAAAGTTATAATCTCTGTCTGTCTCTATGCTAGTTTGTTTTCCGATCATAACTCAAGAACCCCTGGTGGTGCGATTGGCCTCAAATTTTGATTGGGGAACTCGGGAGAGCGACGGGAATGTCCTTGATATAGTCTTAGTTGAGTGGATCGCTTCTTTAGCAAAAATTTAGTTTCCCGGTTAAAATCGACCAATTATGAGTACCCTGGGCAACGCTGGGTTCCTAAGTTACTAGTTATTTATTAAGAGAAAGCTCTATTGAAAAAAATGGATGTCTTCATCAATCTTCTAAGGGTTAAAACAACTTTAAATCGTTTTTAGACGCCTTGAAACCTCTCTCCTTTCGATAATTTTCACAAGATTTTACATTTTAGTTTTTTTTCAGGATAGATCCGTTGATTTGTGGTGTCAGTATACTCATCAGCTGTCCCTTACTCATCTGGGGTCTACTCTCAGTCAAGGTTAAACTTTTGAACACAGGGTGGCAAGCTTTAAATACAGGGTGGCATGTTTTAAATACAGGGTGGCATGTTTTGAATTCTAGGTAGCATGTTTTAAGTACTGGGTGACAAGTTTTATTTACTGGGTGACAAGTTTTATATACAGTGTAACGTGTTTCAAATACAGGGTGGTAAGTTCTAAATTCAATGTAGCATGTTTTAAATACTGGGTCACAAGTTTTGAATACAGGATGGCGTGTTTTAAATACAGGGTGACATTTTTATATACAGGGTGGCATTTTTAAATACAGGGTGACATTTTTATATACAGGGTGGCATGTTTTAAATACAGGGTGACATTTTTATATACAGGGTGGTGTGTTTCAAATACAGGGTGTTAAGTTTTGCATTCAGGGTGGCCTGTTTTAAAGACAGGGTGGCAAGTTTTGAATACAAGGTGGCATGTTTTGAATACAGGGTGGAATGTATTAAATACAGATTGACAAGTTTATAATAATGGTAAATTTTAAATAATGAGTAAAAAGTTTTGAATTCAGGGTGGCAAGGTTTATATACAGGGGCCAAGCTTTGAATACAGGGTGGCAAGTTTTGAAAATAGGGTGGCATGTTCAGAATGCATGGTGCCATGTTTTAAATACAGGTTGGCAAAGTTTTGAATACAGGGTGCCATGTTTTGAATAAAGGTTGAAAAAGTTTGGAATACCGTGTGGAGTGTCCAAATTTATTTTACCTGTGCTCCAAACATTTGTTAAAACGATTGCATATCTTTTCTTGAACTTTTATAAATTTAAGGACTATCAAAGACAACATTCAGAAAGTGTTTCTATATGTTTTCTCTTAATTACTTTTATCCTTTAATTTAAATGTATCTTGCTTTCCAATAGATTTCCCTGATCCAGAGGAAACAGACACTGTCTGTTGCACCATTATATTATAGAAGTACCTGACTACCTGAGTACAGACACCTGGCTGTTCAGTTTACTGTGCAGATTTTTGGCTGCATTACAGTCACATATAGGCGTGTGCAATTTGACCCATCACCATTCTTACATCCCGGTCTACTGTGTAGCTGATATTGTCAATAAATTGGTGACCCCTAGTTCAAAACTATAGGCAAATAGACTGTTTTGTTTGTGCCATTATAGACTTTTTTATAGCTACACGCTCGTCAAGTGAAATGCCTAAGGACAGTGATATCGTCCAAGCCCTAGCTGAACCCAGCTCGTTGGATTTATTAAACACAGTATCAGTGAAAGTTCCGGCCTTTTGGCCAGAGTCTGCGGAGGCCTGGTTCATTCAAGTCAAGGCCCAGTTCGCGCTCAAGGGAGTGACAGCCAGTTCTACAAAGTTTTACTACTGTGTCTCCTCCTTCAACCAGGACACGGCTAACCAGGTTCTCAATCTTATCAAGTCTCCTCCCGCTGCTGGTCCTTACGAAGCTCTGAAGAATCGGTTGCTGAAGTTTTTCGCCCTCGAGGACTTCCAGAGGTACGAGGCGATTTCTAACCTTCCGTTATCTGGGGATATGAAGCCCTCTAAGTTAATGTCAAACATGCTTGCCCTGCTTCCGGCTGGTCACGAACCTTGTTTCTTTCTTAAAGGAGCCTTCCTCAAGAGATTGCCCACCGATATTCGCGCCCATTTGCTCAGAGACGATTTCTCCAATCCCATCTCTTTCGCCCTTAAAGCAGATGAAATATACCAAAGCAGAGTCTCCTCTTCTCAAGTCTACTCCGTTTCCAGCACTCCGGAAGACCAACACTCTGTCAACGCCTTTAGATCATCAGTTCCTAACCGTTCCCGACGCTCTGCTACTCCTCACGCCAGCAGCCGCCAGGATAGCCGCTCCCAGTCTCCTACCATGTGCTATTACCATCGATCATGGAGTTCAAAGGCGAAGAAATGCAGAGCTCCGTGTTCCTGGTTGAAAAACTAGTTCACCGGCAGGAGGATCTTGATACCCTTCCTGCCGGGCCGACTACTTCAACTCCTTTGGTTTATTTACAAGACTCACTCAGTTCACGAAGATTCCTGATAGATTCTGGTGCTTCGGTATCAGTGTTTCCTGCTCCACGCTCTTCTTCTACCTCGTCAGGAGTCAGGTTGCTTACAGCAGACGGTTCCTCGCTCACATGCTCTGGTTCTCGGATTATACCTCTACGATTTGGAGCCCACAGGTTTGATTGGCCCTTCCAGCTTGCTCTGGTAGCCATTCCCATCCTGGGCGCTGATTTTTTGAAGCATTTCAACCTGTTATTAGATGTTTCAAACCAGAGGGTTTTCAGCCCCCGATTCACCAAGCTATTCGTCCATCGTCCTTCCAACTGCTCCAGACTCCACGTCAGCTCTACTCAAGGCCAATCTCCTCACCACCCCAAAGTGCATCCAGGACCTGCTTGCCGAATTTCCAGACGTAGCCTCTTCTGAAGGTTTTACAGCCTCTAAACCTCGTCATGGAGTCAAACATCATCTCCTCACGCAGCCGGGTCCTCCAGTGTTTGCAAGAGCCCGTCGATTGGATCCAGAGAAGTTGGCATCCGCCAAAGCTGAGTTCTCCGCCATGGAGAAGGCGGGTATTATACGTAGATCCAACTCTCCTTGGTCTTCCCCCCTCCACATGGTCAAGAAGAAGGATGGAGGCTGGTGTCCTTGTGGAGATTACAGGAGACTGAACACAGTTACAATCCCTGATCGTTATCCGTTACCTAATACAGCAGATTTTTCATCGAGGATCGCCGGTTCTACAGTTTTCTCCAAGCTGGATTTGCAGAAGGGATATTACCAGGTACCGATGGTGGAAGAAGACATTTGTAAGACAGCGATCATCACGCCTTTCGGCATGTTCGAGTTCCTTTGCCTGCCCTTTGGCCTCAGGAATGCAGGGAACACGTTCCAGAGAATGATGGATTCCATCCTCGGCGATCTACCCTATTGTTTCACTTATGTCGATGATATCCTAATCTTCAGCAGCAGCCTAGAACAACATGTAGATCATCTCCGTGAAGTCCTCCTCTTATGTCAACAGCATGGACTGACTATCGGCCTGCCGAAGTGTGAGTTTGTGGTTCCTGCGATAGAGTTTCTGGGTCATCTCGTATCTGCTACGGGTTGCTCTCCTCTGGTCAAACATACAACAGCAGTTTCCGAATTCCAGACCTCCAGTGATTCCTTTAGCCCCTCCGCCTCGAGGACGTCCTCCTCTTCAACAATCAAAGGATCCTCCTGATCATTCATCCGCCGCGAAGTCATCCGCCTCCTAGAAGAAGTCTAAAACCTATAATTATACCAAGAAGGAATCCTCACAGACAAGTCATGAAAGAAGCCCTTGCTCCGCCGTGACTCCGCCTTGCCTTCTTGGGGGGAGTACTGTGGCGAAAGACGATCCAACATGAAGAGTCTGAAGCCGGATATTCTAGCACGGCAAGACATGCTTCAATACTGCCACGTCACCTTGAAAAATTCATTCCCGATAACTTAAACTAAAATTTGTATTTTGTCAGTTAATAAAGTAATTATTTAAACCAGGCGTTATTAAACCGAGCATAGCTAAAACAAGGCCGCTTTTTGCTATCTGGATAAAGGCAAATTGGGAAATTTTTTGCCTTGTAATCAGTGACAAAGTATCACATGAAAATTTCTTACCAGTTTTCATGCAAACTGGGTTAAAAGGAAGGTGATTTGATCCATTGCACAAGACACACTTTGCATTACAGTTGTTTTGCAACAACCCAGTTGCCCTAGATATGAGTAAGGATATTCAGTGTGGTGTTCCTACGGATCTGACTGGAAGCTGCTCTGCTCTTTGATCTTTCCATAATAAAGTCAGGATCAGTCTTCAAGTTTTATTACGCAGTTCAATCTACAAATTTAACAATATATAGATGGAAAAAAGTATTATAAGCCACAGAAAAAACTTTAAGTAAACTAACGTCTATCAAATTTTACTTTCAAACAAACAACAATTTACTTAGGCATTAAAAAACTGTAGCAAAAGACTATAATACCTGGAATAAATATCGATATAATACAGATAATAAATATAACTCACCACATTGGTCCTCAAAACACTTCACAGTAAATAAATAATCGTAGCGATCATATATAACTACAAAAAGTTTAAGAATACTGATAATTCAGGCCAACACAGTACAGACTCAAAACCTGTTATACTATATAAACTAGAAAATACAAGTTTCTGGAAGCTTCTTTGTTCTTGCGACAAACACCAAATCCAGGGGTAAATAAGGTGTTGTACAGGGATGATAAACTGGTCCTTCTCGCAACAGGAGTTGCGAAACAACAGTTTTGGATTATTTTAATCCTTGATAGGTTAGAAACCTGTTTTCTTGTCATATTAGGGGTTAGACTCAAAACTTGAAATTTTCAGTGCAATGTCTCTTTCTTGCTTTAGAAATGAAAGTATGTTCTCCCATTCCTGGACACTGCTTAGTTTAGTTTTTGAACTACAGATCCCAATATAATCCTGGGACATCACTGGTGTAGTGTAAACTTTGATTTTATCTTAGATAAGTACATTTGCACCAGTAATGTCGCCAGAAATTTTTTCAATAAAATCTGAAAAAAGCAACTATGCTTGTAGAAACTTTCACAACTGCAGGGAACCTTTCAATGCTTGTTATGATGCGCAGAGCATAGCAATCAGGATTGCCCAGACGCTCATCCAAACACTGAAAAATCCCATTTAAACTTGTTCAATTTATAACAATTTTGGGACAACATTCAGCCTTGACATTGTGAAGATGGGTCATTCCTGGAATTTTTAAGAATATCCAAAACTCAGACTTGGAATGGAAATAAATAATCCTCTTCTTTCACTATCCTCTTCTTTCCCAGTGAAAGAAGAGAGTTTGATATCTTGCAATTTAAGCATTTCTTTATAACAGAGCCAAAATCTTGGGGAATGAACTGACAGGTGTTCTGCAAGAGTTCTCTGTATTTCTTTAACTCAGCATTAACATTACTGCAATCACTGAGTACAGAGATTAAACTTTACTCAAACTTGGATGTGATCTTTAGTACCAGCATTATCTCTCCGTTCTGTAGGTCAAGATCTGTAATCATTTGTTTCAAATTCTAGAATTGAATCCTAAGTTTTTTCAGTAGATGGTTCTCAGGATCATCAGTCCCAGCAACAGCTCATACAACATCCTCACCTTAGTTTATACTGCGCCTCTTCTCCTTGGAAACACACATCTGAGTTGATAGGGCTTTCCAGGAGGAGTGTTATCTTTAAAAGCCTACTATCTATCGCTAAAGATAGTTGTATCTTGGTTGAGTTGTTTTCTTTTAGGGTTCCCAGCATTTTGGAATCTGGGGAGGGATTCAGAAGATCCTTTATAGGTTTGAGTATTTTAAAAAGAGTTTGGAACCTTTGATTCTGTATTTGCTTTTGGTCTTGGACAGCAGTTCTGGCCTCCTTGGGCATGAAGTTTTTCGAAAACTTCTCCATCAATGTTACCTCAGTATTGGTGGAATCTTCTCCCAATATCAACTTCAGGTTTTGTGAACAGAGTAGGATCCGCAATGATCTAAATAACAATGTGTTGTTAAAAAAATGTCAATAGACTCAAAAACTATTTGTTAAATAATCATAACCATGATAATTTATACATGGATGCAGGATTCAAACCAATGAAAGACAGAGTAAAGGAACATGCAGCTGGGGAAAACTTGGTGGGATTAAAGGTAAGGCAGTATAACTGGTAGCGGGACGGTGCTTCCCATATCTGGCGGCGGTCTGAGGGGTCCATATTGGGGTCTCTTACAGATTCCATTTCCTATGTTATATCAACTTTACTTTTTAACTGATCATACTCTAGAGTTTGGCCAGAACTAAGTTCAGTATGGTATCTCAAATGAAACTTTTACTTAAAGGAATACTTTATGTAGATGAAAATAATCTCTACATGAACATATTATGTCATCATGTACCATATATATTTTACAAATACTTGGGATGTATTTTCATCCCTGATATATATTTCTGTGAGAACCTGTCTGGTCTGCAGCCCCTGGGATTGCAATACAGGGTGCTTCAAAAGTATTAAGATCTCATTTGCATATGCACAGTCCAAACAAAGTCCCAATATCCCCACCCCCTAAGTACACATCTGTTTATTACTTCATTATTGAAGCGGTTTTAGAAAATTATCAGAAGTCTTTCAATTTTGATATTTTTTCAGGATAATATTATTCTCTCTTTTGCAATCTTTACTCTTGGCTCAACCTTCCTCAATATGAATTGGTCAATTTCGGTGGACATGTCTCTGTAAGTATTACTTTTTTATTTGCTTTTTATTCTCAATTTCTAAGTTTTGGAAAGTTGGCCCGTCACACATCGACCCAAATATCATGCAGATTAACCCAGAACCTCAGATACATCTAAAGAATTTATAAAATTGTTGTATTCTGAACCTATAGATTATGAAATGTTGTAGATATCTATTTTTTCATTGAAAAATTGTGAATACAACATTTTATAGTTTTTTTGATGTCTCTGTAGTTCTGGGTTTGTGTTTACCATAACCGGATCCAGCTCTTTTTAGTTATAAATTCTTTTGACAAATGCTATTTTCCAAAATTGATAGTTAGAAAGGATATAATAATAATCTATTGGTGAACACTAAAATTGTTGATTGTGAGAGCTTCACATTTTTTTAGATGTTTTGATTGATTGATGATGGATTGATTATTTATGTGATAATACCTGTCTGGCAGTCAACAACTAATGCTATTTATCTGATAACCACCCATCAATTGATTGATTGATTATATATGTGATAATACCTGTTCGGAAGTCAACTGCTGAAGCAGATTATCTGATGGTAACCCATTGATTGATTCATTTGTTAATTGGTATGATTTGTTAGTTTGATTTGTTGATTGGTATGATGGTTAATCTATTGATAGATAGATTGATTGATATATTAATTAATTGATTTATATATTAATTAATTGATTGATATATTAATTAATTGATTTATATATTAATAAGTTGATTGATATATTAATTAATTGATTGATATATTAATTAATTGATTGATATATTAATTAATTGATTGATATATTAAGTAGTTGATTGATATATTAATTAATTGATTGATATATTAATTAATTGATTGATATATTAATTGCTTGATTGATATATTAATTAGTTGATTGATATATTAATTAATTGATATATTAATTAGTTGATTGATATATTGATTGATAAATATATTGATTGATTCATTGATTGATTGGTTGATTGATATATTGATTGATTGATTAGGTATGTGATAATACCTGTACGGCGGTCAACTGCTGAAGCTATTCATCTGATGGCCACCCATGCTCTTGGAGAAGCTGGAGCTCCTTATATCATAGGTCTCATCTCAGATGTAAGTTTAAAGGGATTGGAGAGAGAGATATTGTCTTAGATGTAAGTTTAAAAGAAGTGTTCATCAATTTTGGTAGTTTAAAGGGAGTGACTGTTCATTAACTTTGAAAGTTTTAGGGACTGTTCATCAAATTTGTAATTTTAAAGGGAGTGTTCATCGATTTTTTAAAGTTTAGTGCCTTCACATTTTGTTAGTTTAGAGGGTATTTTTATATATTTTGAAAGTATAAAGGGAGTAATCATCAATTTTGTAAGTTTAAAGGGAGTGTTTATCATCTCAGATGTAAGTTTAAAAGGATTGTTAATTTATTTTCTGAATATTTAAGTTTATGTTAATCTACAATATTTAAATCAAATCATTTGAAACATCTCTCATGATTTATGCCTGTATGATATAGTTCTGAAAACCATTCCATTTTTATTTCTCCAATACCACCGAATACTTGGCATTAAAGCACTTATTCGTCATTTTTGTCCAAACACGATAAACAGTTAAACCTTCACCTTTTCCATTTAAATTTAATAAAATGACAAAAATTATATATTTAGAGCATTATTAAGTCAAGCTGTCCTGAAGATGACCAAGATTGTTTAGATTCAAGCTTGGTAAGTTAATTTTACGTTAAACAGAACTATTGCATGTTTTTAATCATAACTCGTAATATTAAAAATTAAAGTGGCTTTTAGCGTAACTTTAATTGACCTTTCATTTATAGAGAGGCAAGTCCGATTCACAACTATACACTTTAAACCTTTGTCCGGTCAACGATGAGGTAGATGCCCTCATTCGTATTTTGTAAAACTTAATATTACTAGCCTTAGAGGGCGCTTCGCGCCCATCTTCTAAATTAGTTGTGAACATGTTCTCTTTGTGTACATCGTAAAACAAAACAAAAATAATTCGCGGATTTTCACAAAAAATTTCGCGGATTTTCAAAATTTTTAAAAATTTAATGACGATCGAATTTTGATGGAGACAAATATTTGAAATTTTGATTTTTCATAAACCTTCCCTGGGGTCCCTAGATGTCCCACAAAAAATTTGGGCCCGATCGGTTCAGCCGTTTTGACGTTTATTGGATACAAACAGACAGACAGACAAACAAACAAACAGACACCCAGACAAGCCAAATTTATATGTAGAAGTGCCGGGAGACTTGAGGTTACAGTGTACACTGTACTCTCGGTGCTAGTTTACACTTGCGCGGTTTTTAGCCACTTAATTTCCCGCTATAAAACTAAAAATATCTACGAAATCTGAAACCAAACAAATCGTTGTATTTCGGACATGTTACTCTATAAATGGAAGGTCATTTGAAAGTATACTTACAGTCCCTTTAAGAAGAACAAAGAAGTTATGAGTTTTGATTTTTCAATTTGCTTCAAACAGATTTTTGGGATGGGCTACAAGGTCTCAAATACAAAAACAAGTAATAAGTAAAACTCAACCTTTTTCTGCAAAATGTTTTTATGTTGAAAAAAACTTAAAAAATACTGCGAAAATGCTGTTTTTTTTCGACGATTCCAATAGTTTTATCAAAACTATTTATTCAAGATTTGGGCTGATAATGGCCTTAAATGTGTGGCCTGCATCGCCTGCATGTTATTGATCTTGCTGAAAAATTTATCTCGTCTGTTTTTCTAGAGTTCCTACTTGGGTATGCAGAAAGCTCTTTACTTAGTCTTTGTTCTTCTTGTACTTGGTGGAATACTCTTCATTCTTGCAGCTCTATGGATAGTGCCAGAGAAACATACTGTAGATAGGTAAATATTACTCTATATAATTACAGCTCTATGGATAGTGCCAGAGAATTATACTGTAGATAGGTAAATAATACTCTATATAATTACAGCTCTATGGATAGTACCAGAGAAACATACTGTAGATAGGTAAATAATACTCTGTACAATTAGAACTCTATGGATAGTACCAGAGAAACATACTGTTTATAGGTAAATAATACTCTATATAATTACAACTCTATGGATGGTGCCTGAGAAACATGCTGTAGATAGGTAAATAATACTCTATATAATTACAGCTCTATGGATAGTACCAGAAAAAAAACTAATACTACTCTATACACTTACAGCTCTGTTGATAAGTAAATACTACTTTATATCTTTACAGCTCTATGGATACTTGATAGTAACAGAGAAAAAATTGTAAATAAGTAAATACTACTTCATATACTTACAACTCTATGGATACTGATTAGTACCATAGAAAAAAATTGTAGGTAGGTTATTTGGACTCTATATTCTTACAGCTCCAGGGAAATGATCTGAAGATAGGTTATTACTACACTCTATATTCTTACACCTCCATTGATAAAGGTAAATACTTATACATTATATACCTAATATGGATAGTAACAGAGAAACAACGGTAGATAGGTTAGTGCTACTCAATATTACTGCAGATAGCTTAATGGATAGGTATCAGGTAATACTATTCCATATACTCACAGCTCTATGGATAGAGCCAGAGAACTGTAATTTTAACATTTTGTAAATACTACTCTTTATACTATTAGCTCTATGGATAGGTAAAAACTACTCTGTATACAAACAGCTCTATATATTTACAGCTCTATGGATAATTTCTCCTATATTTAAAGAAAGAATTTAAAGAAAGAAAATTCTTATTATTTTATTAGAATTCAGTAAACAAAGCATTCATGCTTAATAATATTATATAATAATATTATAAATACAGATAATACAGGAAAATACAAAATGAAAATCATAACATCCATATTCTTGATTAATTTAAATATTTACATATTGGAAATAGACTTTACCCAGAGTCAGTGAAAGGATGACGACATTTATATCAATTACTGTATTTATCTGTGTGAAGTTACCTTGTTAACTATTTATTTATTTAATATATTTTCTAAACCCCTGGTTCAATTACTAGAATTGGAATGTGCACATCTTTTTTTCATTTTAAAAAGGAAGGGCTATTTAAATGTTTTTGTTGCAAATAATTTTTTTTGATTTTCTGAATATTTGTTGACAGTGGGAACTATCCATAGATAAAGATAGATTGCGCATAAGATGACATTTTTCATCTTGAAAGATATAAATGTACAGAGATGTTTTAAAGATATTCCTATTATATAGATTAACTAGGTCGGTCGTGAACATTGGCTGTTATTATGTCATTGAGTACTTGTGGTGTACATGAGTTCTGTAGAGAGAAATTTAAGTTAGTTTAGTCCTTCTCATGTCCGTCTTCAGTTCTCGTCAATATGATATATTGCTCAGTGAAATATTGTTGTTCAAATAGTTCCATTCCCGGAGTTATTTTACACTCTATTATGAAATCCATTAAAACACCAAGTATTGAAGTACACTTTGACCTCAAGAAGTATGAGTTCGCGGACAGTACAATTCTTGGTGATTTTGCGTACATAAGCTATCTATGTTTATTTATATCATACAGTGGTATGCGTTTATATCGATACAATGAAGACGCCTTTTGTATTTAAGTTTTGCTTATTTACAAGTTTTTTTCGAATTACAAGTTTACAAGTAATCAAAGAAAAGCTTTTTTTATTGATAGATTCTCTTTGTTTTCATGTTTATGTGTATCCATGCTGTTTAAAAGCTTGATATCAATTAAGATTGAAATCGAAGGTTGTCCTCATTGTATTGATATAATCGCCTACCACTGTATTAGATTGTTTACAGCTCTGAATTAAAAATTAAAAAAGAATTATCCATTTTAAATATTTCTATCAGGCTAATATAAAATTTGTATGGAGAAAATACCAGGTTTTTCCATTATTATGTGCGTATTTTGGCGTTAAAGCTTGGAGACAATCCAATATGATATGGGACACTCTGTAAGTGAAATATGAGATTATGTACATATGTTCGTTCGACTTTTCAAAGTTTATACCTTATATTCCACAGCTTTCTGTGTCCCACTGTACTGTAAATAGATATTCTCAAATTCTGAAAATATTTTATTTTTGTTTAAAAGGTTGTTAGAAGAGCAGTTGGAGCAATTAGAAAACAAAAGACGAGAAGAAAATGAACAGAAAGATATTAAATGGTTGTGATATTGTTTTTTTTTCATATTGTTCTCTATTTGTTAAAGATTTTCAAAATTTTACTGATTTTTATATTCTAATGAAAGCATGAAATAAATTTATTTTCTTATGTATACAATACAAACTAAACGATTTTTATTGGTTAAAGAAGACTGAAGACCTAATTTCAACTGATCTTGATCTTACATTTTTCTATTTTTCTATATTTTACTGATTTTTATATTCTAATGAAAGCATGAAATAAATTTATTTTCTTATGTATACAATACAAACTAAACGATTTTTTTTGGTTAAAGAAGACTGAAGACCTAATTTCAACTGATCTTGATCTTACATTTTTCAAAGCAATTTTTTTATCTATTAATTTTGATATTTCGAAATGTATAAAACTTCTCTTTAAAGATTGAAAAACGTGACATGGTAAACTTAATATCTACACGGGCCAAAAATGTGTATCCAATTTTCCTTGTGTATTTACAGGGTGCCCCTAAAAAAACATAAAATATTAAAATTTGTTGCGTAACACTTGCGCGAAAAAAGCAGCAATTTGCGCACTCATTCAAAAATGTCATTTCGCGCAATACTGCCTTATCATGCTTTTTCGCAGCTGTGTTTTTGCGAAATTTCGCTTTTCGCTTTTTTTTCTCAATAGTTTCCTACTACCAGAATATTTCATAGATTGGTTTTATTGAAAATGGATTCCATGTCAGGCTGTGACATCCGTCTTGTGTTAACATTACCGCCCAAAGACAGTACACTGCAATACAAAAAAACGCGTACATCTCTTAAATAACTTTTCGTGTATTATTACCTTGAATCTGATCAAAAATGTGGAAGATAACATCGTTTCCCTGACGCAAAACAGTATATAATTATATTAATCTTCTTTGCTTCTAATAAGCAAGAAATTCCCGGGTTACTTGAAAAGAACCCACTGTGGATGTTAAAGATTTCATTTGTTTGAATACCGAATAACTTAGCGGCCATACAAATTGAGAAAATTGCAACATACTACTTAGACCGTAAAAAATTCAAATTAATTTCAAACAAATCATTTAGATATTACAACCTATAGTCATCGATTATCTTTCGCCACATTTGTATATAGTTTATATTTAAAATTGCAATATATATATATTTATAGGATTAATTTTTATTGTTAGCTCCATAACAATGATCTATCATATTCTAGTATATAGTTAAACAATGATATAGATTTTCTTATTACCATAATTATGATTATTAAACAAATTGTTATTGAGACATTTCTAAAATATTCTTTGTATTTCTAGTTCAATTATCAACTTTTTTATTGTCTAGAATGTTCCTATTATAGGAAACTGAATTATGTGAAATTAAAACGTGTGAATAAAAGTTTATAAAATTCCATTTTCCACATATAAAGTGAGTTTGTTAAGGATTGGCCTCATTGAGAAATGCCATGCATAGCACTCTAATTACTTGGAGCACAGAAATAAATGTTGGAGAGCAGCAATATTTTTTTAATGTATCGTTAGCGTTTTGTGGAACAATGGCCAAGTCTTTGGCATGGCGGCCAAATCTGTTTCATGACAGTCAAATCTGTGGCACAGCAGCCAAATCTTTGGCATGGCAGCTAAATCTGTGGTATGGCAGCCAAATATTTGGCATGGCAGCCAAATTTGTGGTATGGCAGCCAAATCTGTCGCACAGCGGCTAAATCTTCGACACGGCAGCCAAATCTTTTGCAAAGAGGAAAAATTCGAATAAATATTGCTTTTCTTCTCAGACGGAGGCAAAACAACAACTAAGTTCTGACAAAACAGAATTTTAAATTGCGAATGCTAAAACGTGTACTGAACAAGGTTTATCTGACCATGAATGTATACTGAATGGAATTTAAAGAATTTGAGCCTCGGTTTAAATCTGCCAAAACCCGGTTTAAATTAAGCGCCGGCTTAAATCTTGAAACATTTTTAACAATTTTAAGTGGAACCCGTCATATTTAAGCCGCGGCTTAAATTTAAACCACCGCTCAAACTCTTTAAATTCGGCCACTGTTTCCCTTTTATTATTATCTCTAAATAATTTTCTACGTAAAGAATATATTAATCGTCTCTGAAGTCTGAAGTGTATCCCATGTTTTGCGTACGCCTGTTTTGATTGTAAGGCTTATTTAATGATCAGGCAAAGAAAGAAAGAATTTCATATTTGCAGCAAATCACATGAATTTAAAAGAACACGGACTGTATAAATTCCGTTCAGTCGTCTCTGAAGTCTTATTCTTTGTTAGTAACCTTCTATATAATATAGAGTTAGATTGATCCAATAAATTGAATAGAGACATCATAGTTGAGATTTAACACAAAATTGGCTGGAGGCCTATACCTAGAATATATTTCAGAGCTAACCAATATAATTGGCTGGAGGCCTATACCTAGAATATATTTCAGAGCTAACCAATAAAATTGGAAAACCTTATTTAAACATTTTCTGACAAACTCTTCAGTAAATTGAAGATAATATTGGAATCTTAAATTTTTTCAATCATATTCTTCTCTGATTGAAGAGTTCTTTAGAACAAAAATGTTTTGAATTTATCTAAATATGATAATCAGGTAAAATGCTTGAAGGGACAGACCGGCTATGTAAGGTAGTTAAACTGAGTATGCAGTGTTGTGGACAAATTCTTTAGGATTCATTTGAGACATATAAAATGTTTTAAAGATCTGTAAATCCTGAGTTTGAGCGCAAAGTCGACGTTTAAAATCGTACTTTTGGGTGAATACGTTTTCAGAATTTTTTTTTAATTACTAAATAACGACGACAAAAAATGTAAACAAAATTCTACAGTAAACTAATTAGTTGTTTAGGAACAGGTTGAGAAAATAAAAATTAACTCTTAACATTGTTTACAAATAAGTTGGGGTTTTAATCAAAGCATTAATAAAGGACTTGTCATTGCCAAGCTAAAACGATTAGCGAACTAACAGGTAAAATATAAAAACAAATTCAATAATACTTTATGTATTTTCATTAATCTTAATATCGTCTAGACTATATAGAGTTATAGGCATTGTGGAAATTAGTCCACCTTTGTGATTAATCTATTTCATTTGTTTATTTATTTGTTAATTTATTTATTTGTTTATTTATTTGTTTATTTTTTTGTTTTGTTAATTTGTTTATTTATTTTATTTGTTTATTTATCTGTTAATTTATTTAGTTACTTTATTTATGTGCATACTTTCTAACCATTACAAAGGGGAAAACGGAGTTTGTTTAATAATTTATGTGCTATTAGTTTTTTATGATAATTTCGGGTAAACTATGAAAACAAGCGGAAGGGACCAACTTTTAACGTATCTCCATTATTTCACTGTGATTAGTGTGTTGCAAGCTCTTACGCTAAAAATCTGAGAATTTTGCCAATTACTTCTTAAAGACTAAAGCTAAAAACAAGTGCTTTACAGTTATTAATTGTTCACGATGTTTAGTATGTGTGAGTTAACCATTAAATCAAAGTCCAATGCTTTGCGACACTTCAAAGTCGACCCTGTCTTAAAAATACAACAGTTCATAGAAAGCTGAATCTGTAAGAATTGATATCTTTGATTGTTTTTTCTTCTGTCTTAAAGGGAGTGTTTGCGAAAAATGAAGGGGGGTATAGGCTTAATGCGATAAAAAAGCGCTTTTGATCGCTACTAATCTCACTTCTATCTGTTGCGTCTAAAAAATCAATTTAATTTCAAACAAATTATTCAGATATTACAACCTATAGTAATCGATTATCTTTCGCCGCATTTGTAAATAGTTTATATTTTATAATATTGTTTAATTAATTTGTTTATTTCTCTAGTCGCTTGCGCAACTATCTAAGAATGCCGCGCACCACTCACAATTTTCGAAATCTTAAAAACGTTTTCTAAAAAAATAGAATATTATAAAATATAAACTATATACAAATGTGGCGAAAGATAATCGATGACTATAGGTTGTAATATCTGAATGATTTGTTTGAAATTAAATTGATTTTTTTACGGTCTAAGTAGTATGTTGCAATTTTCTCAATTTGTATAGACGCTAAGTTATTCGGTATGAGACGTCTTTAACAATTTTCTCCTTATAGACGCAACAGAGAAGTAAGATTAGTAGAGATCAAAAGCGATTTTTTATCGCATTAAGCCTATACCCCCTTTCATTTTTCGCGAACACTCCCTTTAAAGAGAGTGTTTGCGAAAAATGAAAGGGGCTTACTGTGAAAAATTATCGAAAAATCTACAGAAAATGTTCGGAAACAAGTAGACATGTACATGAAGTTATAGGTTACTTATTTTCGATGAGAAGAGATAATTTTTATTATCTCAACCTGTACCCTTAACAACTGATTAGTTAACTATAGAATTTTTGTTAAATTTTTGTCGTCGTTATTTGATCGATTCTCAAAACGTAACCATCCACAAATTAATGATTTTGAAAGTCGACTTTGCGCTCAAACTCAGAAATTTGACATCATTAAAACGTTTTATATGTCTCAAATGAATCCTAACAAATTTCTCCTCAATATTACATTCTCAGTTCATCTACCATACTTTGCCGGTCTCTCCCTTTAAATATAACATAGGTTTAATACATTATAAGAATAACTTTGTTTTGGTGTGAAAAAATTATTAAGGATATAAAGATTATCAGTTTGAAGTGCCCGGCGTTTCCCGTGGAATTTAACAAACCAAAATATCGACCTAATATTTTAAATTTTTTTGTTCTATCTTATCCCAAAAAGTATCAACCAATTTGGTAAATATAAGCCTTTTGTCCCGCTCTAACTCTATATACTATATGTATATATATATATATATATATATATATATATATATATATATATATATTTCAGCCTAACGATAATAATAATAATAATAATAGTAAAAATAACAATAATAATGATAATGATAATAAACCTGGTGGATCAGAAACTCCTTTCTCTCATCCGCCACCATCTTGAATTTTTTAACTATATCATTTATATCTGGAATTTTTAAAATAACCTAAATCCAAATCCAGCAAAAATCAGGTCTAGTGCTAGAGAAAAATGATAGGTGAGTCAGTAAGGTAAAATCAAAAACCAAATACGCTGTGACACTTTAAAATCGACCCATTTGTGAAAATGTTTGCAACTCTTGATAAAGAGTCTGGAATAGGGTCAATCTGAAATAGTATTATTAATTCTTTGTGACAAATCTCTGAAAGTATTTTTATTTGCATTTAATTGATTGAATCCGAATCTTTTAAAGGAGTAGATTTTCTTAGTTTCGTACTAATAGTTCCCCCCCCCCTGTAAATATTTTTTTCTTTCTATCACTCTGAATCTGAAATTGCCAAAAAACAGCAGAAAGTTTTCTGATCCAATTTACATTAGACTAAAAGTAAAGTAAAAGGACTGGTTTAAGTAAGTTTTGTTGATCCTCCATGCAAAGATGGCAATGCATGATTTACAAAGTTACCCTTAAAAGCGCTGTCCATATATATGCATGATTGTGTGGGTTTAAACTCGTTGATTTTTTCTATGGTTTTTTAAAAGAAACGATGGTGAAATTTATAGAATTAAACACTTTTCGAGTCAGTAAAACGAAACTGTCTTCCAGATTTTTGATGAGATTACGGTTTTAAGGTTCAGGCATTGCTATTTTTGCATTTTCACGTACAATTACGCTTACACTTCCTTTATAGAAAAATAGAAAAGATTTAAAACATATAAGAAGGAGACTTTCAAAAGAATATGAAGAATTAAAAAAATAAAAGAAATGACTTGAACTTGAAGTATTGACATTGGAAATTGGGAAAAATGGATAATCAAGTCAAAGAAGAAAGAAAGGATAAAGGAAAGATGAAAAGAAATATAAGTGGTTAGGTGGATAGATGGAAAGTAATGGAAGTGGTTAGGAAGGATATATGAAAAGTAATGGAAGTGGTTAGGAAGGATAGATGGTAAGTAATGGAAGTGGTTATGAAGGATAGATGGAAAGTAATAGAAGTGGTTAGGAAGGATAGATGGAAAGTAATGTAAGTGGTTAGGAAGGATATATGGTAAGTAATGGAAGTGGTTAGGAAGGATAGATGGAAAGTAATAGAAGTGGTTAGAAAGGATAGACACTAGATAGAAAGAAACAAGGTTGGAAATAAACAAAAATGTCAATAAAGTATATTGTGGAAAAGAAGTAAAATTAAATTAATAAGTTAAACAAAGAAATATTAAGGAGAAATTGTTGAAAAAGAAAGGAAAGCTATAAGAGTGGAAATGATAACAAAATAATAAAGAATTCTCCAACTAGACTCCAACGGTTTAGGTTGAACTGGAATTCCAGGGAAAGGTATCCTTAGTACCAGGGATACTTGATCTAGCTACCTGGAGGAAAGCTAAGGACCGGCAGATTATTCAATATTAAAACAACATGGTTTATTTCATATCATTTTATAATTTAGAAGTAGATAGTACATTGAGTACGACATAATGTATAAGAACGAATATTAAAATTAAAGTTTAGGGGGCTAAACGTCCTCTCCACCATATCATTATATATGCCCATGAAAAAAGGAAATAATTACAGAGATGAGCAAATTTGATAATATTCACAATTCCGCGTAGCTAAGGTTGCAATTGAAACCTATGTGGATAAAATGTCCTTGAATAATTAAGTTTCTATTAAAATCAAACATGATTTAAGCGAATCCGTCTGAAAATGCGTGGGGAATTCAACTGCTAAAATGATTTATTAATAATCCGGTCAAATCAAAATGTTTTAGACGTATTTAATAAAGATGTAAGGGCTGAAATTTTAGAAATATATGTAAAAACCAACTCTGTTTTATTGTTTTCGACCATATATTGATCCTACATTTATATATAATAAATATAATTTAATTCATATTCATTTAATATATATATGTATATCCTAGTAGCTTTTAAACTAATACCATTGTAATTGTGTACGAATAGGCACAGCTAATGTTTCTATATACAGAGAAGTAATCTCTGTTTGTTTGTTTGTATGTCATCACAACCCATTAATACCTTGACCGATTTTCCTCAATTTCGATTAGGGATCTCTGAAGAACCTTAGGAATGTTTTCAGCTGGATTTAAAGATTCCAAGTTCAGTTGGTTCACTTTTTGGGAAGGTACATTTTCTATTTAAAGCTGGGTTTCTAATCTATTTTGATATATTAATGGAAACTCCATTATAGAGAGTTCTTTTGAGTTTCAAATCTATAGAATTTGTAAACATTAACAAAACAAAAACTATTCATTTTTACTCAACGCCCTATAATATACTTTCGTTTTAATTAAAGTTCCTTTTGTTACAAAAGGAAATGAGATCTTGACACGAACCTTATATATCTGGTTTCAATATCTTTGCAACCCTATGTTGCATATGCCTTTGATATTTCAAACATGAATTCTATTAGGTCAAACAGTCCATAGTTGAATTATCAAAGATTTACACAATTAGGTAGCAAAAATATAGAGGTTAGAAAATTTGATTTTGTGACAAAAACTTTACAAAAATGTTAGCACGTGGATTTTAAAAGTCGTCTTCGTGAAAAAAATTTTCTATAATTTGGAATTGTGAATATAATGGAATTAAGTTTTAAAGATTTATCATGAACTAGTTTAAGTAAAATCATAAATAAAAATCTTAAATTGCTAATAATTAAACAAATTTTGTAGGAAAAATTAAGTTTGAATGAATTTAAGTTTAGAGGATAAATTATTTATTTTAGCAAGTACCGAGATTTAAGTAAAATAGTATAAAACCCATTGAAAAATTGTCAAGACTACATTTGATCAATTCTTTCGATGTATGTCTCATTTAGGGTTTAACTGTATGTAAAACGTACGATTCATAGGTTTGCAATAGGTGAAAATACGTATTTTACTACAATAAAAAATATGTAATTTATTTCTGTAGAATATTGCAACTTTTCAATTTTGTATGGACGCTACGTTCTTTGGTACGAGTCCGGAGAAAGAAGAACTGACAAGTGTCAACAAAGAAATATATGTTTTAAAAATGTGGAACTAATACCTACTTTATTTAATCTATATTCAGGATTGGATCATCAACACCAAATTTTAAAAATAACTCTGACAATTTACTTCTTTTCTTCCTCCATGCTTATTTAAATACTAAAGCCACACAAAGAAATCTCAAAGAATTTTGCGCTAACAGCTTTATAGATAATTTGCACATTTTCAGCTTTTCTCGAACAAACATTGCGGTATTGAACATTTTGCAAGGATTTTTGCACATTTGAATTCACTGGCCGGTGAAAGGCTTTTAAAAAATACATAATGTGTGCATTTTGCGCAATTTTTGTTTTTGCACATTCTTTAACTAAATTTTGCAGATTATTGATGTAGAGCCTAAGGCCTTTCCAAAAACGTATCAAATGTTATAGATTTGTATCATAATAAGAAAATAGAGGGGGGTCAAATGTCAGTATGAACCCCCCCCCCCCGTTTTTTTGTAAACCAAACGTCCTTAGGAAAAGGCTTTATAGCGGTGTGAAAGATTTAATCCGCAAATACATTTTCTAAATCTTTACAAAAAAATTCGGGTTATAATTCATAACTTATAATTCTCCACTAATTTTAAGATAAATAAATATTAAAATTTTGTACAGTGATTTATTTTGCCTGTTACAAAATGGCATGCAATTAGATTACAAATATAAATATAGTAAATATAAATATAGTAAATAAAACACTCTTGAATCACAATATATAAACATTCATTCCTTCTGTAAAAATCTTTTGTCTCAAAAATTAGGATCACAAGTGCATTAAAAAAGTATTTTTTGGAATGATTTTTTCCTTGAATATTACACGTCCAGCAGGTCTTCCTTTATTTTAACGATTCATTACTATGATATATAGCGATAAAGAAATAAAATGAGCTCCCTAATACAAAACAAATGGCTTATATAAACCTAAAACTAAATTTCAATTTTTTCTTAAAATTGTTCTAGAAATGTTGTTAAAAATTACAGTTTTTATTTTAAGTATTATAGTATATATTTTCTTGCACAATACATTTTTAATAATTTTTAAGCCCCCCCCCCTTCTACGTCTTCANTTTTTAACCAATTTTAACAAATATATTTTTTAAAATAAATGTGTGAGAAATTAAGTGAAGGCCCTTCCAGTCAAGAAAACGAACAAATCTGGCGTTCTTAAATCCTAGAATCAAATTTTTTTATCTAAATATTTAATCTCGAGACTACATAATCTCGAGATTATGTTAGTCTCGAGATTAGCAAAAAGAGAGGATTAAGCATTAATCTCGATATCCACCATTCTAAAGTTCCCAGCTCAGAAGTCTCTGAAGTCTTAATTTTTAAATCTATTGGGTTCCCATAAAAAATTCCACCCGCTGTTTGGTCAAGACGTTTTTCCAGATATAGCGAACATATTTATAAAGGAATTGAGTCTTTGTAACAAACTCAGGTTTTCTAATTCTTATATTTTTTCCACCTGATGGTGTAAACCTTTGATATTTAAAACTTAGTTTCTTTTACCTAACAGAATTCATATTTTGACATATCTAAGGTCTACGGCATTGGGTTGCAAAGATATAAAGATGAGAAAATCATACTCAATTTCTGTAGATTTCAAAAAAAATACGTTTTCGTTATTTGGGACAATTATTGTAACAATTGGTTCAATTCGGATTAGCTGTGTGGGCTTTGTGCTAGAAACAGAAAAATATTTTCCAAATAATACAAAAACTTTACCCTTTTCTTTTGGAAAAGATCTGGGACAGGTTCAGGCTCTACTTTCTTAACCTAAAACAATATTTTTTATGAAAAGAGAATTTTTAATTTTTTTATTCTTTCATTCATGATTTTATACTTTCCATGGGCTTAATTTTATTTTTAACCAAAGAGAAAAAAACGCCACCCTGGGGCAATTAAAAATTACAGGCACTGTACAGTGTAAACCTTTTTTTCAATGATTTTGAAGCTATCATGGATTTCTTCTACGACTTGAAAAGTGTGTAATTCAAAAATATTTCCCTTTCTTGCTGTAACATGAGATCCGCAAATTATTTTTTTAAAGAAACCAAAATAGACAATAACACATGCTTTAAAAAGAAATATCACGGACCACCTCATTCTTGATCATTCAAAATTTCGTCTACACTTTACACTCGCATTTTAAAAATACATGTTATTTTTTTTGTATAGTGTATACATTTTAGTCTAAATTTTGTGTTACTAAAGGTAGGTAAAAATTGGTGGAAATGAGCGAAGAAAAAAAAAATAAGGAATATTATTGAATACCAGAATTAACAAAGATTCTAAGAATGTTTTAACATTTCATTTATTTTAAAAAACTCTAACTCTGAACGAAGTTATTCATATCTCTGGTAATTATGAAATCAAAAAAATCAGACCAAATTTTGGAAATGACAGAGCAGGGATATTTTTTTAAAAATTGTGTCTCGTGAAAAATATTTCATAAATGTAAAAATGGATGCCGCAAATTATTTCAAAGGATAATGCCGATTTGATTTTTTTCCTTAATTTTTCATAAACTCCATTTATTTCAGAATAGCACTGTCTGTATATACCTACCCTTAATACAACCGGTGCAGGGGTAGGTAGGGTAGGAGGAGGGGGAACAGGGGTTCTTTTTATCGGAGGACAGACCTCAACAGAATACTTTCAAATGGGGGCTTTAGTATATTATCAGAGAAGGAAAGGAATCTAGGAGAAGGATTGGAAACTAAGAGAAGAATGGGATTGGAAACTACAAGAAGGATGGGAAACTAGGAGAAAGATTGAAAACTATGAGAAGTATGTGAAACTAGGAGAAGGATGGGAAACTAGGAGAAGGATTGGAAACTAGGAGAAGTATTGGAAACTAGGAGAAGTATTGGAAACTAGGAGAAGAATGGGATTGGAAACTACAAAAAGGATGGGAAACTAGGAGAAGGATTGGAAACTAGGAGAAGGATGGGAAACTAGGAGAAAAATTGAAACCTATGAGAAGGATGGGAAACTAGGAGAAGGATGGGAAACTAGGAGAAGGATTGGAAACTAGGAGAAGGATTGGAAACTAGGAGAATTATTGGAAACTATAAGGATTGGAAACTAAGAGAAGGAAAGGAAATTTGGAGAAGGATTGAAAACTAGGAGAAGAATTGGATTGGTAACTACAAGAGGGATGGGAAACTAGGAGAAGGATTGGAAACTATAAGAAGGATTGAAAATTATGAGAAGAATGGGTAACTAGGAGAAGGATTGGAAACTAGGAGAAGGATTGGAAACTAGGGGAAGGATTGGAAACTAAAGAAGGATGGGAAACTAGGAGAAAGATTGAAAACTATGAGAAGGATGGGAAACTAGGAGAAAGATTGGAAACTAGGAGAAGGATGGGAAACTAGGAGAAGGATTGGAAACTAGGAGAAGGGTTGGAAACTAGGAGAAGGATGGGAAACTAGGAGAAGGATGAGAAACTAGGAGAAAGATTGGAAACTAGAAGAAAGATTGGAAAATAGGAGAAGGATGGGAAACTAGGAGAAGGATGGGAAACTATGAGAAGGATTGAAAACTAGGAGAAGGATTGAAAACTATGAGAAGGATGTGAAACTAGGAGAAGGATGGGAAACTAGGAGAAGGATTGGAAACTATGAGAAGGATGGGAAACTAGGAAAAGGAATGGAAACTAGGGGAAGGATATCAAGCAAAGAGAAGTATTCTATATTTCTAAGAATAACGGAAACCTACCCTGCGTAGTACTGGGGGAGGAGGAGGTGGCGGTGTTTTCTCTTTCTTAGGACAAATCAAGGTGTCAACTTCGGTCAAAAATATATATTTCTGAAATGTGAGAAAATGTTTTGTTTTTCTCTCACTTCATTTTAAAAATTTCAATTTGCTTAAGCGTGAAGATTCAACTTTCTTTTATAAAATTTTAGAAATTTTAAATATTTGATTAAGACTGACAGCTTAATTAGGCAGACTGAAAGGAATTCCGCGGTGTATTTTAAACTTTCCGCATTTTTACATTTTTGAGTCGAAAATTAATAAATTGTAATTTTAAAACAAATAAATATTTGATCCCTGTAAATATCTCACAAGTTTCTTCAGCTGGTGGGTAGGATTTTCTGAAAATGTAAATCTTGATTAGAGATCACCTGAAGTCTTAACTTTTGAGTTGTGAATCTAGGGATTAAACATTGATCTAAATTTTATGCAGACCAACGGATTTATTTAATTCCTCTCTGATATCTTATAGATGTCGTATCTAGCAGGAATAACTAAAATGATCAAGCATTGATCTTCAAAAAAAATGTGCACATATATAAAATCAATCATATCAAAGTCAGGTGCCTCTAAAAATGAAAAAAAAAACTCGAATTTAAATACAAAACAGCTCATAAATCCTAATTTCCCCAATAAAGTATCATATTTATATTGAGATTTTATCAACTATACATCAATAAGGTTGATTTATAAATTTCTTTAAAGAATTTAAAAAAGAAATGTTTGTTGGAGTCCCTTTCTTAATCGAATTTAAAGCAGTTTTTTGTCCTAAAGTGTAAAGTAGGCATGGAATCAGAGTCGAATTGTTTTAATTTCATTCTAGACTTGAAAATGTTTCACATACTCCAGGACGCTTTGAAAACAATTCTGAAAATTCCAAAATCATGACAAAGCAACATTTTTTTATTCAGCTATTTTCCACTTAGAGACTTTATTTGGACGATCAGGATGATACCCACAAAAGATAAGATTTTTAAAGGGAGTGCTCGCGAAAAATGAATTGAATGCGATAATTGTAGGTTGCTCTATCTGAAAGAGTAGTTTCAAATTTAATTGAATTATTTACGATCTGAGTCGAAAAATGCAACTCCGTGAATTTGTATGGGTTCTACGCTCTTCTTCTGTGCTCTCTATAGACGCAACAGATAGAAGTCAAATAAGTAACGATCGATATCGATATCAGCCTATACCTCTATTAATTTTTCACGGACACTCACTTTAATGTCGACGTTTTTAACTCTGTCATTATTCTTTACTGTTTTGAACTTTATTAAGGGAAATCTTAAACTTAAAAGAACTAAAATTATAACGTTTCTGATACAATTTGACTTAAAATTATTCCTAGAAAAACAATTTTGACATTAAAATCTGAAAGGGAAATGTGTTACTTTTTATCTTCATAATGTTTTTTTTCTTTGGCCTCAGCTAACAGCTCATTAAACTCCTGAACATATTAATCATTTGATTAAGTTTTAAAAAATTTTGATTATCTTGGGAAAATGGTGGATTACATTTATTTGGTTTGGTGGATTAAACATATATTTGGTTTGATGTTTTAATATATTTGGCTTGGTGGATTAATCATATATTTGGTTTGGTGGATTAAACATATATTTGGTTTGATGTTTTGATATATTTGGCTTGGTGGATTAAAAATATATTTGGTTTGGTGGATTAAACATATATTTGGTTTGATGTTTTAATATATTTGGCTTGGTGGATTAAACATATAGATGGTTTGATGTTCTAATATGTTTGGTTTGGTGATTGTACCTCTAGATCTGGCCAGTACAGTCCCCATGTTTCCCCCTTCCAATCATGGTCTATAATGAACAGAACAAAAATGTTTTTTTACTTAAAACTTGTAACAAGGTCTAGACTGTAAACATAATTTCAAGGAACCCTCCATATATAGAGTGGCAGGCCAGATTCACGACGTTTTCCATAAAAGCTTAGTTATTTCAGAATGACTGAGATATCCCTAGATTTATCTTTGAAATTAGATTATTTTCTACTGTGGTTTGTCTATTAAAGGGTTTTGTAGAAAGCTTAAAAACGATTATTTCTTCTTATAATTGATGAGATCAAGGTTTCGGGAGTGCCGTTTGAATGCATGGCACTCTTTAAATAGAGGATACGTAGAAATTATAACGACAACCCCGTTAATATGATTACTTTCGTTTTTATTTTAGTCATTTTTGTCTTTTTTAGAAAGATTTACTATTTTATATTTTTCAATTAGATAAATTCATCAATAATTGAAGAAATCTTGATCTTAATGTATATTTATCATCTATTTTGTTTAAAATATTGAAGAATAAAACATTTCATTCCTGGTATTGTTTCTAGTGGAGGGTGTATCTTCAGCTCTGCAGTACAGAGTACAGATGTGGAGGGTAAGAATATTTCAACTATTCGAAACCAGGTACAGTGGGACTTTTACACTGTGAAATAGTAAGACGATATTTAAGCTGATGAATTGTACACGACATCATTGCTGTTTCCTGTTTATATTAGACTTATTTGATGTGTATCAGTCATCTTCATATTCCACAATTTTATGAATCTCACTGTATGTCCGGGAAAAAGTGAATGAAACCTCAAAAGAATTAAATAGGAAGCACAACAAATTCACAATCATGGAAACGAGACCAATATGGGAGTGGAATATTAAATATTAAATATTTATTTATATCACAATTGAAGCTTACAGCAGTTAAGCATGCATTGACTAGTGACTGTCTCGGAATCGAACACTTTTGAACTGTCATCAAAACAATCAAAATATAAAAACTGACAAAAAAATGCTTAATATCCAGAATGGGCTCGGGAAGTTGACACATGTTTAATTCCCATTTTTATATAAATTTGGCCGATAATGATTCACAATAACATCTTTTAATTCTAACTTAATAGTTGCGCAAGATGTTATCCGTGTTTATTTTTTTTAGAAACGAAGCTTTCCATTTTTGAGAAATTTTTAAGAAAAAATTTTAAAAAAATTATTAGAATTAAACGACACATTATTGTTATTATTGATTAGAATTAGGTTTCAAGGGTATCGTTGTGAGTCAGGTATGCAACCGGCTCTCTCTTGAAGGAATCGTTAACTTATTTGGGTAATTTATGCGTCACCTAAATAGTCCATTAACTTCCCTCCCACCTACACAGTTTTACTCTTTTTGGTGTTTAACATATTTAAGGATTTGTTATATACATGTTGATTATTCATTATGTATTTATTATTTATTTATATATCTGCATCCTGTATTCTCTCAACCCTGCAGTCATTAGATTTGGGCTGACCATTTTCTTATAATTAGATGAAATGAGAATTAGGATTTTGCAGAATACTTTTTTATAACTAAAGCAAAGGAAAGGAGAAAGACAAGAAACTTTAAAATAAGAATTACAGAATAATTTCTTATCTTTCAAAAAATTTCATAATTCATTCGTTTCGGAAAACAGGATTGAAGGAGATAGGTAAAATTTATGCAGATATAAAAAAATGTATTTAGTTAAATACTAGAAATTGAAAACTTTTGAGTTTTTCTCAATATTTTTCATTAAGAGAAATTATGATTGAAAACATAAAAGATTTTGACATTACATGTTGTTTTCTTTAGTTTGATGTGCCATAGCGATCAACTTATTGTCCTTTCTCCTCCTGACTCAATTACCTAATTTTTTGTCCCGAATGATGATTTGACTCGGAGAAAATATTTCTATATAGTGATTTAAAAAAAGTATTAATACATACATATTACATATCGTTTTCGAAATCGAATCATTGATAACAAAATTTTAAGATTTAGAAATGGTTTTATGAAACTTTTGTTTACATGTCATGATTTTCAAAAATTCTGAAGTACCGTGACTAATCTAATAAACTAAAGGGTGTTAATTATGTTCATAACTTGCCAACGTGATCATTTAATAATTAAGCTTTCCATTTAGAAACATGAAATCTCAAACATCGTACTTCTATCTATATATTTTGCTTGTCTGGGTGTATGTATGTTTGTTTGTATCCAATAAACGTCAATATACGGCTGAATTGATCGGGTCCAGGGAAAATGTATGTTTGTTTGTATCCAATAAACGTCAATATACGGCTGAATTGATCGGGTCCAGGGAAAATGTATGGCTCAGAACTACAAAAAACTGATCCAAAAGCTTTAGATTTTTACGAAATTTTGAAAATGCGCGAACAAATATTTTAAAATCCGCTAACTTTTTGTTGTTGTTTTATAATGTACTGTACAAAAGGAAGAGGCACACAATTAAAAGTTAAAAAGGGGATGGCGCGAAGCGGCCTAAAAGCCTAGTTTATGTAAAAACCAAATTATTATTGACTCCATATTTTTTTAGAGAAGATATGGCGGTTTGAGTTGAGTTTGTTTCTGTCATTAAGATTTGAATTAAACTTTTATTTAAGATAACTTTTTAAACACTTCTATATAAATACCGTTAGATAATTGCTTTTGCGGACTCCATTAAGGCAGTAAACAAATATTAATCTTCTCTTTGAACTCTGAAACAATTGTTTGGTTTAAAGTAATCGAATTTCGAAGTTTTAAGTTTTAACTTTTCAACTCATACATTTCACATAATAAGTAATTTAATAACTTACTAGTAAAACTATTTGCTTTGATGTAACAACATCAAATGAATTCATTTCAATATCCAACAGAAACCGAACTGTAAACTTATCTAAACAAATCTAAGTAAAGATTGGAAGACTATCGTAATATCTAAGAATTGTAGAATTCTGTATTTTTTTATGAAACTATTATGTACTTTATCATTCTTACTTTTTTACTTTTGCTTTGTTTCAAAGCTTATTTGATCTAAAGAAATAGCCATTGAAATAAGACAAGTACACAGACGTTTCATAAAATTACCTATAACACTATTATTTTGGCACGACGTGTTATAAAGTTTTTGGACTTAGATTTTGTCACTTACCATGAAGGGGCAATATTAAATCTAAAAAAGACTTGAACCTTCTTGATAAAGATAAAATTTCTGTCTAAAAACTTTATAACACTGCGAACTAAAATAACAGTGTTAAAAATAGTTATTTCTGAAACATAAAATAGAGAAACCACACTTAAAAATAATCTGTTTTCAGTTTAAAAACGTTTTTTATGTACTGAAAAAAACGAAATCTCTACTCGAGGTCATGCCACGCTAAAAATGAAGAGTCTGAAACTACAGCGACATTTTCTATAAAGATGCATTATATTCTAGATGATATTTTTAGAGAAACTAATGCGAGATACCCCAATAAGCCAATATAACAGTTCTAAAAGCAGCATTAACTAAGTTTATTAAGGAAGCATTATTATCAATTCAGAAGCGTATTCAACTTTGATTAGTCTTCCAAGATGATCTAAGAGAGAACAGGGGTTTAAAGGGACTATGCACGGAATTTCAAGTCAGCCTCTGAAGTAAATTGTTCAATCAACAATGTTGCCATTAAAAACTTTGTTTCATTCCTATTGAATAAGAAATCCATGATTTCTGTTAGTAACTGATCATTTTAGACTGTGGTTAATTTATAAAAGTGACTCGCGGATTTCTACTGTAGAAATTTAAATGTAAATTGTTAGAATTTAACACTTTCTTGGTTTAAATCTTTATAGAGAGATTAATAAATTGAACTTTTTTCACTTGGGTTGAAATCTGGTTGAGATGGGTTTGTATTTTTTAAAAATCTTTTCTTAATCTTTAACATGAATAAATTCTAATTGTTTAAAACATTTGTAGGATTTAATTATTTACTTTTTTCCTGTTTCGTACGTGTTTATACTAAAACGGGGGTCGATATTTACAATTGCACCATGCTCACTATGTGATAAGTTAAGATTGGACTTGATGGAATTACATGAAACGATGTTTTGCAAATCATATTGATTTCCAAGCGAAAACAAGTTTCGTGAGTTTTTTAGACAAAAAACAGATGTTAAACCAATCATTTTGGCAGAGTCCCCCAAAAATTAGTTTTTCGGTCATAGATCAAATAATTTTAAGATAGCGTCTCGACAACACTTACTTTTACTTACACTTCTTTGGTTTAAAAAAAAAAAATTTCAACCCTCGCAGACATTTTTGCATGGCAATTTCAGTAATTCAATCACAGTCTCACAGAGCTAATGTTCATATCTGATCCGGAAAGATATTTTAAATCTTGATAAAAGATTAAGAATTAATAGGAAATACTAATTTCGGTATATAAAACTGGCTTAATATTATTTAGTGGATAATTAGTCAGTCTTTGTTGAATCAATCGCGTTTGATAATAAAACTACTCGAATTTAAAAGAAAACTACTCGATTTTTCAATAAAACTACTTGAATTTAAAAGAAAACTACTCGATTTTTCAAGAAAACTACTCGATAATTAGTTAGGATATATAATAAGTTTCTTACTCCAAAGTCAGTTCATATTCTTTATCTTAAACTTTCATAAATATCTTTTTCTAGCTTTTGCATAGTTTTGTAAAATTTCTTAATATTTCAGAATTGTTATTCCCGCATTTCTTCGAATAATTAAACCGGATTTGTGGCAGCATATCTCGCATATCAAGACATTTTTTATCATTTCTTAAATTCTGCAACAATTTATATACTCTTTTCATGTTATCAAAGGTTAATTTAAAAAAGAACACAACTATACACAAGAATAACAAGTTTCTAAATATTTAACTTTTTTGAATGGATCCCACTGTAAGCCAATTTTTTAAATAAAATAAAATCTTTTAATGGTTGATTATTTAAATTACGCAATAATTTATTATAATACAGAAAAACCTTAAACTTAAAAATGTCTCTGTTTTCATTTAAAACATATTTAAATTCATTTGTAAGCGCAATGTCTCGTGACCTTCCATATAAAAAGATGGCAAGGCCCGAGTCACAACGGTACCCTTGAAAGCTTTGTCTGATAAAGTATGAATTAGATATCCATGTTTATAATTCGGAAAACTGAGTATTTTCACTTGTGGGTTCTTTAAAAAAGTGACTTGTGGATATCCACTGCAGGATAAATCTTGGAGTTTCAATAAGAATTAAACACTTTTAAGCATAGAAAAACGACAATATCTTCAAAGGTTTCAAGGGTACCGTTGTAAATCGGGAATTAGGCATCTTCCATGGAGGGTCCATGGACGTTTACAGTTTGGTTCAACTTTCTTTCATAGTTCAGCTACTTCTCCAAAAATTGGCTTGAATTAATATTGCAATTGATTGGTTTAGATTAAAGCTTTAAAAAATGTTCCTTTCATAAAAAGGCAAACTATATTAATAATTTAGAAAACACTTTTATTCAGATTGGAAACTTAGAATTTCAAATATTTTTTAAAAATTAAGTAGATAGTTTTCCCAAAATTGTCTCATTTAAAGTTGCACCTGGTTTTCTGTAATATGTGCAGTGTTAAAACAAAAATGAAATTGAGTCCCGATATCTTGAAAATTTATTAAGATCGTAACCTTCTTTATATTTAATATTTCTCTCCAGGGGAATTTGATTAAAACTCTTCTTCAGTCCGAAATTGAATTAGAATCGCCCAGAGCAGCGCTGATGCATATATATCGGTATTTCTTCCAATATATATATATTTTAGAAAATTAAATTTAGAATTATTTAATTTTAATTATAACAAGGGGGGTTCTCAGCAATATTTAATGAACTGTTAGATATCCAAACTCAATAGTAAAGATTAAGGAAAAATAATAAGTAAGATCAGCCTGCATAAAACAATTGTTCACTAAGGTCAAGGTTTTAATGATAAGACAACGGCGCAGCACAAAACGTTGGGGTTTACACCTTTTAATCAATCTTGAGTAAAAAGAAAGTAGAAAGCCTACGATAACGAACCGGAAACAGAATTACTGATTTATTGTTTTTTGTTTTGTATGCGTGAGCTTTTGCCCTTAACTAAAATAAATGATTAAAGTTAAAAAAAGGAACTGTTAACTTAATTTCATCTATAAAGTTAGAAGTCCTATTTACAACGGTACCGTTTTAAACCTAGACTAGGTAAATATTGGGGAGCTCATGGTTTTTCTATAAAAGAAACTTGCCTATTTATTTAAGAGACAAAAAGGACATTGAGAGAATTTATATGGAAAACCGATGATATAGGTTACATAATGTTAAATCAGTTTATAGGGTGCCGATGTGAATATGGCATGTACATCTTTAAATAGAGGATTATTTGAAAAAACATATTCCTCAAATAAAATGTTTAAAACGGGTTCCTTTGTTCTGATTTGGAAACCAGGTTTATAACTTAAGTTTTCTTAATTTGCAGAAAAAATGGAAATAGATAGTTTTGTTTTCAGAGAAAATGCGAGATTTTCTTGGTACTAACGTTACTGACGCTGTGTTTGATAGCGGAATATTTGTAATTTCAGAGATGTCAATGACCTTGTCTAGCATAGGTAAATATACCAAATTGTCAGTCAGCTTTTTAAACATTTCATAATTTCAATTCTGCGAAGGTCTAAAAGTTAGAAAACAAACCTTCTGACCCCCTAACCAACTAAATTTCTATCCTTATAACTATCTGTATATCCGACTATCCTTCTATCCTATACTGTCTATTCGACTATCCTTCTATCCTTAAATCCTTCTATCTTTCTATCCTTCTATTCTTCTATCCTTCTATCCTTCTATCCTTCTATCCGACTATCCTTCTATCCTTCTATCCTTATATCCTTCTATTCTTCTATTCTTCTATTCTTCTATTCTTCTATTCTTCTATCCTTCTATCCTTCTATCCTTCTATCCTTATATCCTTCTATCCTTCTATCCTTCTATCCTTCTATTCTTTTATCATTATATCCTTCTATACCTCTATCTGCTTAACCTTTCTAACCTTTTTACCTTTAATCTATCTCATTCTATCCTTCTATCCATGTAACACTCATCCTTTTATCCATCTAACACTCTATCCTTCTATCCATTTAACACTCTACCACTAACCATCTCTATACCATCCAAAAGCCCTCCATCACCCCTCCGCTCCCCACTTCCCAGTTGGGTTAAAACTAAATAACGAAAAACATGTTTCAACTAAGTTTAGATTATCTCGTGGGATACAACTAAAACGTTTGCATCGAACAACGTTTCATTAACCCTATTTCTACTGACGCCTAGTTTCCCCAACATACCTCAATGATCTGAACAAAAATTGCAAAAAATTCAACTATTGATTGCAAAATTAATTGTTTAGCAAAAAGTGTACAAAAAAATTGCACCGAATATGACAAATTATACATTTTTGCAAAGCCTTTGACCCAGCAAATTCAAATATGCAAAAATATATATAAATTTTCAAAGCATAAATGTGTATTTAAGAAAAACCAAAATTGTGAAAACTATTTTTAAATGCGTCTTCTGTGCAAAAATCAAAGCTAGATTTTTGTGCAGAAATTGTGCAATTGCTTCCTTTTGTTATAGGCTTTTCAAAGAGATTATAACATGTTGAAATCCAATGACCGGAAGTTGGACAAGTCCAGCCTTTTAGCCTAGAATGAGGGGCATGTGTTAGTTAGAGATACTGCAAAAAAAATAGTCACAGTACCCCCCCCCCCTCAGTCGTGATAGGGTTAAAAGACATCAAACGCTGTGTTGAAGGTGCAAATACTTTTCACGATAACGATGAAAAAACAAGCATTAAAATTTGAGTTCAAAACTGAAGAATTTATGTGAATTGTGAATCAAAAAGTCCTGCTTTAAAAAAATCCCATCCACGATTAATTTACAGCTTGATATACCGTACAATAGACTACAAGGTGTTCTATAAAACCTGAGAATTAAGTTTCATTAAAAAGCGGCATTTGTTGCCATAACAACAATAACAGTATTATTTCATTTGATTTAAAGAAGCTAGACCTAATTTGGTTTTGATATAGATTGTTTCCTTTTATTTAACAATCACAGGAAATACACATGTCAGAGGCGTATTCAAGGGGGGGCTATAGGGGATCAGCCCCTGGATCAGTGAAATATATTTCTCGGGGTTTTTTGGCCCTGAACAGAAAAATTATTTGAGCCCCCCTAAACAAATTCCTGACTACGGTTCTGTACATGTCGTCTCTGATTTCTGATATTTATTGGGACACCCTGTACAATCTACACACTTCTTGATCAGAATAATTAAACTTGAAATTAATTTCATCCAAGATTATCAATTTTGTCAAATATTGGTTGTAAAGGATATGTAGAGTGTGAACATACAGGGTGTCCCACGAAACATGACAGTTGGTAAATAGTTTAGAATGTCTTCTTCCATAATTTGTTAAGTTGTTTAATACCAAAGACAATAATAAAATATTATTTAAGAGTCATATTATAGTAAATTAACTTCAAAGTAAAATATATTTGAGCAAAAGAATTTTAAACGAAATAAACTGCAACCAGCCTTTAATATCTATTACAGTGCATGGAAGACGACATTCAAAACTATTTATCAACTGTCATGTTTCGTGGGACACCCTGTAGTTTCAAGTAATCCTGTTTAATAGAATGGCATATCTGATTCACGACGGTACCCTTCAAACACTGTACCGTGGTGCAATAAAATTGTGAATCAGACAAACCATATCACGCACGGGCAGCCGTACTAAATTTGAATTTCCGAGCCGGGTCAACTTTTCCGGTCCCAGTTTGTACTGTGTCGCCCGGACATTGGGTAAATAACACAGACACTCAATAGGACTAGCCGGTGCAACAAGGTTGACGCGGTCAGAGTTTAGGTTGAATTTACTTTTACTAAAAGGTCAGGGATGCGTGCACAGGAATTTACGTCGATAATGCGTTAATATTGGGGGTTACCAGTATATGATATTTATCATTATTATAATAATAATCATAATAATGATAATAATAATTTAGCTCACATGAGCCTGATTGTTGTATGATCCGAACAGTATAAGGATTTATGAGTACCCAGTACGTGTCGAGCCAGCGCGTATTTATGCAACAAAATAGACGATGAGCTCCGATGCACACAACCCTCTCAATCAACAGTCGAGAGAGAACTGAGTAGTAATAACAGAAAGGGGAACTTGAAAGCAGATCTTAAAAAAGAAGAAGTAGATTTAAACTTTGAAAGGGAGCAATTGGCGGGATACACCCTAAACTCACTTTGTCTTAAAAAATGCTATGCAAATATGTTAATTTGCTGTTTTATCAAAATCTTGAGAGGCTAAAGCCTATTCGTTTATATTTAAGCTAAACAAAATTCTTAAACTAAAAAAAGTGTGTTATACATTTGTGCTTAACTGAAGGTTTTACTGAGAAAACTGTTGTTTAAGAATATATACTGTCTAGAGCAGAATAATAAAATAGGAAAACTCGGAGCTACAGGGATTTCAAATTAACTGGACGTACAGGGGGTCTCAGAATAAATGAGACTTTAGTTTGTTTGATCAGTGCATGATAAATATTGATTGACGCTGATAAAGTTGGGCTTGATAATTATCTTTACAACATGATATAATTCACGTAATTACTTGGTAAAAATTTTACCTGTTAACCGTCATGCTCTTTAACTTACCATTTTTTGTTGTAAATCATATTTTTCGGATTTCTCTTGTTAAACTTGCGCATATTAAAGCATCGGTATCGACATTTTTTTTATCTTTCATAATAGAAGATTTATGAATGAAAAAGTAGGAATCTAAATTTTTGAAACCTTATTAATTTTGAAGACACAACCAAATAAAATATTATATTATGTGAATACATGGATATTGTTTTGGGTACAAATCTAGTGCTGGGCACGTTCTGACTTATGGCACGTTTGTTAACGGTTAGTAACAAATCGTAAACAAATATTTATCCAATTTTAAGCAGAAAAAAAGAACAAAAGTCACCATTATTTTGAAACACATCCGTTCGTTCTTTTTTCAACCATTATTTTTTTTAAGAGCGGCTAAATTTCCAACAGAAAACGGTTAAAAATTTATAAAAATATATGGGTTTTTAATTCTAAAATCTTCTGTTTTGTTAAATACATAAATAGGTAAATTAAATGTCACTTTTCGCCTCAGTGACACATTTTTAACTTGCATTTTTTTAAAGTTTGTCTTGTGATTTTTTTTTGGGTCACCCTTTATATTATATTTAGACTACACTTAGCTCGAGATATAAATGCAAATTTTAACATTCAAAGAGAAAGAAACAATGTGTAAAGTTTCAAGATCAAATATAAGACTAAGAATTTTAAAACATCTATAAAAATATCCGTTATACTGCAAATATAAGCCGTTGTTTTAGTTCAAAATACCCTTTTCATTATTCTACATAGCATAGGAAAAACAGAATTTTTACATTCAACCCTATCCCAGGGGGGATTCCCTTAGTATTTACTCTATTCCTTAAAAAATACTCAGAACATTCTAATGTCTGCACTGTTTCAAATTTATATTGAAAACAAATAAAGCAAACATTTTGTTTTTGTTGTTACAAAGGTAGGGAAAGATAGAGAAAGATTAAAAGTGATTGGTCGGTGTTTTCAAAAAAAAAAAAAAATTTCAGCTACTGATTTAAAATTTACCTACTTGAAAAGCCCTTGACAATTTAGGCACACGTTCACGCTATAATTTCCTAATTGCTAAAATTAATAATTGACAACTTAAATTTTTTTGGAATTAAAAAAATAAATATATATTTGTTATTGTTCAAATGGTACCATTACTAACTATAAAGAGAGAAACATTTAAAATTACGTCTACAGTTCTCCTAAGGCTTAACAAAAAACTAGATTTTGTTTCAATTTGTATATATAATATATAATAAATATATGTAATATTTCATTCTGTATATATAATATAGTAATATATGCATATGTAATATTTCAATCTGTATATATAATATAGTAATATATATGTAATATTTCAATCTATATATAATATAGTAATATATGCATATGTAATATTTCAATCTGTATACATAATATAGTAATATATATGTAATATTTCAATCTATATATATAATATAGTAATATATATATGTAATATTTCAATCTGTATTTATAATATATAATAAATATATGTAATATTTCAATCTGGTGCCGTGACAAACTCCTGAAAGACAAACTCCTGAAAGACAAACTCCGGGAAGACAAACTCCGGAAAGACAAACTCCTGAAAGACAAACTCCGGAAAGACAAACTCCGGAAAGACAAACTCCTGACGAGACAAACTCCTGAAAGACAAACTCCTGAAATTATGAAATTTTTCTTTGAATGAAATTTGATAAAATTCATAAACTTTAGAAGAAAAATCCGCAAATATTCTAGAAAAAATTCTCAATTTAGTAATATATAGGTAATATTTCAATCTGTATACATAATTTAGTAATATATAGGTAATATTTCAATCAGTATACATAATTTAGTAATATATAGGTACTATTTCAATCTGTATACATAATTTAGTAATACATAGGTAATATTTCAATCTGTATACATAATATAGTAATATATAGGTAATATTTCAATCTGCATATAATCTGTGTAAGATATGGCCGGCTAATCACAGTGCACTGGGGAGAAATTTGATGAACGTTGTCTGTTATACAATTGCAATATTTAAATAATAAAAGGATGTAAGGATAAAAGAAAGAAAAGATGAAAAGATAAAAGAATTTGAGAATAAAAGATAGAGAGGATGAAAGAATGAAAGAATGAAAGAATAAATGAATGAAAGGATGAAAGGATGAAAGGATAAAAGGATGAAAGGATGCAAGGATGAAAGGATGAAAGGATGAAAGGATGAAAGGATGAAAGAATGAAAGGATAAAAGGATAAAAGAATGAAAGGATAAAAGAATGAAAGAATGAAAGGATGAAAGGATAAAAGAATGAAAGGATGAAAAAATAAAAGGATGAAAGAATGAAAGGATGAAAGAAAGAAAGATTGAAAGGACGAAAGAAAGAGAAATTAAAAGGATGAAAGGATGAAAGGATAAAAGAATGAAAGGATGAAAAAATAAAAAGATGAAAGAATGAAAGAATGAAAGTATGAAAGGATGAAAGAAAGAGAAATTAAAAGGATGAAAGGATAAAAGGATGAAAGGATATAAGGATTAAAGGATATACGGATTAAAGTATGAAAGGATGAGAGAATGAAAAGATGAAAGGATGAATTGAAAGGATGAAAGAATGAAAGGATGAACGGATATAAGGATTAAAGGATGAAAGGATGAAAGAATGAAAAGATGAAAGGGTAAAGGGATGAAAGGATGAAAGGATGAAAGGATATAAGGATTAAAGGATATAAGGATTAAAGTATGAAAGGATGAGAGAATGAAAAGATGAAAGGGTAAATTGAAAGGATGAATATATGAAAGGATGAAAGGATATAAGGATTAAAGGATGAAAGGATGAGAGAATGAATAGGTGAAAGGGTGAAAGGATGAAAGGATGAAAGCAGAATAGGATGAATGGATGAATGAGCATGTATTGTACAGTACACAATTATGCTTAATACATTTTTTTCATTAATGTTTTTTGTTTTACCAATACTTATAATCAGAAGATAATTACTTTGCTAGCTAAATGGACTGTAAAAGCTTTGCCTGGTCAAGTTTGATTTAAATCTTAATTATTATTTTGATTTCTTTATTTCTACTGCTGGAAAAATATAGAAATTAAGACATATAGAAATTAAACACTTTACAAGCTAGGAAAACGACAATATTTCCACATTAATAATCAGATTTCAAGGGTACCCTTGTGAATCGTGCATTGGAAACTTTGTCCCTTGAAATCATGCTTTATTTAAGTACAACTATAGTTTGTTTATTTTTGGAAACTTTAATGATTCTTTAATAAAACTATTCTTTATTTAAACTCGCTGATAGCTCAATATTGAGTGCCCTCAAATCAGATCACTGTGATCCAAAAGTTGCAAGCTTTTACGCAAAAATCTATGAGAATTTTGCCAAATGCGACACTTCAAATTCGACCCAGTCATCAAAACTAATGCAACTTTTCATAGTTGTCGGATCAATGCGAAATGTTCAAGTTTGTTTCACAGACTACACAGACTGCTCATACATTCTACCTGGATAGACTGAGCAGGCCGTGTCCCGACACACCATGCTACAGTTCCATGTAATGTTTTTTGACTGACATCTAACGGCCACTTGTTACATTCAGGGGTTAAGTTTTACAACTTTTAAAGAAATACCGCAATTTTAAACATAAACATAAAGTTTATGAATATTGTCTATTTTTAAAGATTTTGCATTTCCTATTCAAAGGATCCTTAAATATCCCTGAATACAGATGTCTCCTGATTGGTCGTGTACAGTACTTGTACACAATAGAACATGCTGTGGAAAATATCGCATATATTATAGGTGTTAATCGATCTCTGTAACTCTCTTATCTCTGGTTTGCATCAACGGTCTCATAGTCTTTAATTAATGAATTCTGAAACAAAATGCATTTTGTGGTTTTGTTTTATATTTTTAATTAAAACTATTTTAAAGAAAATTCAAACAAAATTTCCATTTAACATAAAAATCAATTTTATATTCAAGAATACTTTTTCGGTTTAAAATAGAGAAATAGTGAAACATAACCTGGAAATATAAGTAAATTGTCCAAACTTAAAACTTGTCAAGTGGTAAAAACTGACTTGACATGTATTATCTCATTGTTATCATATCGTTTCCTCATTATTTCCGCTTATATAAATTGACCTTTTAACATTAACTACGATTTTTATTAACTTTTGATTTTATAATGCAATGCAGTGCTGGATTCACAACGGTATCCAGTCCAAACCTTTTTCTGTCAAGTGTCGCTTATATAGAGTTAAAAGTGTTTAATTCTGATTATTTCTATATGTTTTTTTGCAGTAGAAATGCGCAAGTAACTTTTGTAGGGAAAACGTTCTTAAAATTATAAACATTATTATCTGATTCATAGTTGATTAAACAAAGCTGTTAAGGGTATCGCTGTGAATCGGACAACTTTGCTTGGAGGGTCACATGCAATTAAGTAAACACTCCCTTCAAGTACGTTTATCAACTCATATTTTATCGTTTACATTTTCTCCTAAGCCTAACGTTATTCGGTTTGTAACGAAACCTATATTAATGCGACAATTTTTTTCTCTTCAAAATTGATTTAGCAATACATACATACCAAGATACCCAACCACAACAAACAAAGGACATTTAAGAGCGATTTGAAGATTTAAATGCATAATTGCATCCTTTGATATTTGTAATAGCACACATTTTTGACTGAAATAATTAAAAATTGTATTTTTAAATGTTTTTGTATTTATTCATAGAGTTATAAGGACTAAGTTTAGGAGTTTTGAAGTTTTCCAGTTTTGAACGTGTTGTTGAAGTGTTGAAATGCTAAAGTGTTGAAGTGTTGAAGTGTTGAAGTGTTTAAGTGTTGAAGTGTTGAAGTGTTGAAGTGTTAAAGTGCTGAAGTGTTGAAGTGTTGAAGTGTTGAAGTGTTGAAGTGTTGAAGTGTTGAAGTGTTGAGGTGTTGAAGTGTTGAAGTGTTGAAGTGTTGAAGTGTTAAAGTGTTGAAGTGTTGAAGTGTTGAAGTGTTGAAGTGTTGAAGTGTTGAAGTGTTGAAGTGTAGAAGTGTTGAAGTGTTGAAGTGTTGAAGTGTGGAAGTGTGGAAGTGTTGAAGTGTTGAAGTGTTGAAGTGTTGAAGTGTTGAAGTGTTGAAATTTATGGAAATTGCACTCGATATTAAGGACTTAAAAATTTGATTCAACCCTAGTCCTGGGTGCTAACGAGGCCATTTAGGTTGCAGCCCTAACTGTTAAAATCAAGCGCCACATTTTCTGAAATTAGACTAGATGATAATCAAAGGACTATCTTTATTTAATCTATTAAACCCAGACTTGAAATTATAAACCTCCAACTATGATATTCTGCACCAAAGTTTATAACACTGTTTAATTATTTCTTGTTTTTAAAAATAAAGTCCTTGTATCAGCATCAGACAAACTATTAAAAAGGTAATAATGTACTCTTTAAACCTTAATTTATTAAATGTTGTGGAAGATATCGTCGTTTTTACAGTCCTTTTAACAAATTCTTAATTGCAACGTATACAGCCCCTTTAATTAATTCTTGATATTAACATATACAGTCCCTTTAGTTAATTCTTGATATTAACATATACAGTCCCTTTAATTAATTCTTGATATTAATACACTTTATTGTGGCCTATAAAGACTTTTTAGAACTAGTTTTTATCGAAATAATAGCAAAGATTGTAAACAAAGGTTAGAAGGGACTTAAATTATTTTTTTTTTTTAAACCTGATTTTTCACATTTTAAACTTAGACTGATTGATGTAACAGAATTCAAAGTTTCAAAGATAAAAAGGATTAAATATTAGAGTTTGTTGCAACCTTGATTCAATCATCATTGGTAAATAGACTCCTATCCCCTTACCTTCGTTCTCCCATCATTGGTTTATACAGACTCTAAAGATAAGAATTCTAATTTTGAGAAATGATGGATGATGGTTACAAAGTGTGAATTTTCAAACAGAGGGAACCACAATACAAAATAATTATTAAACAGAGGGACCCACAATACAAAGTAATTAGTATAGAGAGGGAACCACAATACAAAGTAATTATTAAACAGAGGGACCCACATTACAAAGTAATTAGTATAGAGAGGGACCCACAATGCAAAGTAATTAATAAACAGGGGGAACCACAATACAAAGTAATTAGCATAGAGAGGGACCCACAATACAAAGTAATTATTATACAGGGGGACCCACAATACAAAGTAATTAATAAACAGGCGGACCCACAATACCAAGTAATAATTAAACAGAGGGACCCACATTACAAAGTAATTAGTAAACAGAGGGACCCACAATACAGAGTAATTAATAAACAGGGGGAACCACAATACAAAGTAATTAGTATAGAGAGGGACCCACAATGCAAAGTAATAATTAAACAGAGGGACCCACAATACAAAGTAATTATTATACAGAGGGACCCACAATACAAAGTAATAATTAAACAGAGGGATACACAATACAAAGTAATTATTATCAAGGGGGACCCACAATACAAAGTTATTATTATACAGAGGAACCCACAATGCATAGTAATAATTAAACAGTGGGACCCACAATACAAAGTAATTATCATACAGGGGGACCCACAATACAAAGTAATTAATAAACAGAGGGACCCACAATACAAAGTAATTAATAAACAGAGGGACCCACAATATACAGAGTAATTAATAAACAGAGGGACCCACAATATACAGAGTAATTAATAAACAGAGGGACCCACAATACAAAGTAATTAATAAACAGGGGGACCCACAATACAAAGTAATTAATAAACAGGGGGACCCACAATACAAAGTAATTAATATACAGGAGGACCCACAATACAAAGTAATTATTATACATAGGGACCCACAATACAAAATATTTATTATACAGAGGGACCCACATTACAAAGTAATTATTATACAGGGGGACCCACAATACAAAGTAATTATTATACAGAGGGACCCACAATACAAAGTAATTATTAAACAGAGGGAACCACAATACAGAGTAATTATTAAACAGAGGGACCCACAATACAGAGTAATTAATAAACAGAGGGACCCACAATACAAAGTAATTATTAAACAGGGGGACCCACAATACAAAGTAATTATTATACAGGGGGAACCACAATACAGAGTAATTAATAAACAGGGGGACCCACAATGCAGAGTAATTATTATACAGGGGGAACCACAATAAAGAGTAATTAATAAACAGGGGGAACCACAATACAGAGTAATAATTATACAGGGGGAACCACAATACATAGTAATTATATTAATTAATAAATTAATGAATTAAAAAATTATGATTAACTTAAATATATTAATGAAAAACACAAAATCACATATAAATTACATCTTTAGTATAAAAAAGTGCTGGTGTCTAAAATGAGAATGATTTTAAAAAGTTTAGAAAGGGGGGAGGAGTTACAAAACACTTCCCCCCCCCCCTGGCCTTTATAGAGGTGACTAAAAGATTGAATTTAGAAATGAAAAAAAAGATTAAAAATGTCGTATAGAAAATAAAATTTTTCTCATTAAAATTAGGTTTCAAATAATTTTACAGTAAATAAGTAAATAATTTGATTAAAAAAATAGTTTCGTTCAATATCTATATTTTCTAGCATAAATCTGCACTAGAATGCATTAGCGTTCAAGCCTGAGGCTAAAAATGCATATTTAGTATTCAGGGTTACCCACAAATGATAAGACTTCAGAGAAGCCTGTACAGAACTATTTAAGTCTCTTTCTCTGAATGACTGCAATCTTTTTTTCGTGTCTTGCCAAGTGGCCAAATTTTTCAATTTAAATTATTGATACCATCTTTCAGCCAAACGATTGTATTTAATCTAAAGATCGTTAAACTTTCTTAGAATTTAAGGTCGTTATTAAAGTTGTGTATAATGGGAAACTCAAGAAAAGACAAGTACTGATATCATAGTCATAGTTCAAGAGCAGCTATAATTTTTATTCTTCGGTTTTTGAAAACTAAAAATATACAATAGTTAGAATTATACAAAACATAAACTAAATATCAAATGTATAAATCTACATACCAGAAACACTAAGGTGGATCAGTAGCTCCTACATCCAAAATGGTTCCAATATAATTGATACAGATCAAACTATGATCAGATGTATTCATGGGAGGGGGGGGGGGGGGGGGGGGGGGATGGCAGAAGTCCTCAATTTGTAATCACCGACACCAAAACGGGGTTTGCAGCGGTTATTCCCCTAAAATTAAAACCTTTAATAACTGAAAAAAAGATTCTTGATCAGGCCAATGGTTTAAGGGTACCATTGTTAATCGAACAATACCCTCTGTGAAAGGAGAGTCACTATAAAATACGTGTACAGTCCCTTTAATGTAAGAAGACTTGGGGAATATAATTGACAGTTATTGACAACCAGTGTGTAGCGAACTAAACAAGAATAGATATTTACCCCGCGCCGAAAAATTAGTTGAGAGCATAGATATATCTGAACAATAAAGCTCTTTGCTCATATATATTTGTTTGTATGTGAGCTATAGCTGGTCATGATTTAAGGTTGCTCTTGAGAACCCCAGGGGTAACAAAGGCTAAACAAATTTTAGTCTAAAATTGACAAAGTTATGCCTAATTTAGAAAGAATTTCAAATTTCATTTTCTGATATTTGAAGGAAAGGCCTCTTTTAAACCAATAAATGCAGAGCATCATTTTCAAACTCGATATCTATGATACTAAAAAGATATTTAAGAATTTATTTTTCAGATAGAAGATTTTTTTCAAAAATAAAAAAAAAATTACGGGCATTGCCCGGGCACTTCAGCTAGTATATATAGAGAGAGATAGACAAAGAAATATATATTTTTATTATTAATATGAATATTTATTCAAACACAATTAGAAGGATGGTTTTTTCTATTTTGAAAAACGATCGTTTCGTTTTGTTAACGACACAGAAAAAAAAAATTTCTAGTTCTTTGATTTATAATTATGTGGGAATAATTTTCACTTTCACACTCCATCTCATTATCTGGTTCTCTGGTTATAAATTATATTTTTGCCCCAATGTATAATAGCCGCGGGGTACATACATATGGAGAGGGAATTGGGCCCGCCCGGTCCGTCTTTGACATATAGTTATAACAGCTTTAATCTTACTAGGAAAGAAAATAATTTAGATATATGCCAAAACCGGGTTTAAATTAAGCGCCGGCTTAAATCTTGAAACATTTGATACAATTTTAAGTGGAACCAACCATATTTAAGCCGCGGCTTAAATTTAAACCGCCGCTCAAATTCTTTAAATTCGGCCACAGCAAACACAGACTTGTATAAAATACTTGTAACACATCTGGAATTACACATGATTCTTTTGTGAAAATTTATTCAAAATTATTTTTAAAATAAAAATAAAATTACCAACAACACCTAAAACCTTAAAAAACACTAGGTTGTAACAATGAAAGAAAACTTACCCAGCAGGGCGTAAAAAACCCAACAGGTAGAAAACACTGGGTTTGATTTCTCTGAACATAACAGTGATAAGTAGGAAGAACTGGCCAAAATTTAAGAACTATAAAAATTTGGTGAAAATTTTCATAAAATTCTGTTCACAATTAAACATCGCTGTTAAGTTATAGTCTAGGTATTGTCTATCATTAAGTAATTCAAAAACGCTCGTTTTTTTTAACCTTGCCTCTTTTCAAAATTTTTAAACGTCCCATGCCCTTTACTCCTGTAGATGCACCAGATAGGTTCTCTCTACAATTTTGTCGACTCCATAATAATGTGGTGTGGTGTGCTGAAATTTAATAAATCTAGAGAAAATAAATCTTTCTTAAACGCTTCCATATTAAATATATTAAATGCTTAAAAGGACCCTCCATTAATGTGGCATTTTTTCACAGTGGTATCCTAAAAAGTTTTGTCAGCTCAAGAATACATGATAAATATATTTTTCTTTTCATTATTTGATTATTTTCGATCGTGGTTTCTCTTTAAAGTGACTTAATGCTTTTAAGAAACAATGGAGGAATTTATTAGAATAACACAAATGTTTTTAAGGACTGTCCTAAATTTAGACAGAAGCAAAAAGAGATTAATGGTGAAGGAATCGGAAAGGGAGGGGGAGCAGGAGGAAAAGGAGGAGTGAGAGGGAGAAGGGGGGGAGAAGAGAAGGGGGGGGTGATAGATAGATAGATAGATTGATAGATAGATAGATAGATAGATAGATAGATAGATAGATAGATAGATAGATAGATAGATAGATTGGTAGAGAGATAGATAGATAGATAGATAGATAGATTGATAGATAGATAGATTGATAGATAGATAGATAGATAGATAGATCTAGTTGTTTACTATGTAAACATGCACTGTATATTTATATATACACTATACATTTATAGGTATAATTGCGTATCTTTTAGTAAATTAAAAAAATATAGAAAAAGGAATTACAAATTTACAAAACACACTCTCAAGTTTAAAAATATGTTTAATGTTCAACTAATTTTACCTTAGTTATCTTTTCCCAAATTTATCATTGTTTTATTTCAGTATCTTTCATGTTTCGCAGATTCACAACCTTCATATGATCAAGAAGAATGTGGGAGATAACGTCGTTTTTCTAGTGGGAAAGTCGCTTTCATTCATAAACATAAAAACATAAAAACCTCGATTAATAGCAAAACAATTTCTTATGAAAACATAGATATCTCATTCATTCGTAATTAGACAACTCTATTAGGGGTACCGTTGTGATTCCGATATGACAATATACCTAGAAGAACAGAGTTTAACATGTAGTTAAAGCACAATCTATATATAAATTTGGCTTGTCTGTTTGTTTGTTTGTTTGTTTGTTTGTATCCAATAAACGTCAAAACGGCTGAACCGATCGGGCCCAAATTTTTTGTGGGACATCTAGGGAGCCCAGGGAAGGTTTATGAATCATCAAAATTTCAAATATTTGTCTCTATCAAAATTCGATCGTCATTAAATTTTTTAAAATTTTGAAAATCCGCGAAATTTTTGGTGAAAATCCGCGAATTATTTTTGTTTAGTTTTACGATGTCCACAAAGAGAACATGTTTACAACTAATTTAGAAGATGGGCGCGAAGCGCCCTCTAAGGCTAGAAAGAAGGGCGCGAAGCGCCTTGAATTTCTAGTTTATTTAAAAATATCTAGAGAGAAGGAGTCTCTGCTCAGCCAGACTGGGAACTTGGTTTTAGGGAACCTTTGTATATCCAACCTCTTCAGTTGCGTTCTTGTTAAATCAGGTACCTTTACATAAACACTGTACACTTTGTACGTTGTACAATATACAGTTACGAAGTGTACACAGGTTACACAGTGTACACTGTACTTTGTACACTATACATTGTACACTGTACTTTGTACACTGTACTTTGTACACTGTACTTTGTACACTGTACTTTGTACACTGTACTTTGTACACTGTACTTTGTACACTGTACTTTGTACACTGTGCTTTGTACACTGTACTTTGTACACTGTACTTTGTACACTTTTCTTTGTACACTGTACTTTGTACACTGTACTTTGTACACTGTACTTTATACACTGTACTTTGTGCACTGTACTTTGTGCACTGTACTTTGTGCACTGTACTTTGTGCACTGTATTTTGTGCACTGTACTTTGTGCACTGTACTTTGTGCACTGTATTTTGTGGACTGTACTTTGTACACTGCACTTTGTGCACTGCACTTTGTGCACTGCACTTTGAACACTACACTTTGTACACTGCACTTTGTGCACTGCACTTTGTACACTACACTTTGTACACTGCACTTTGTACACTGCACTTTGTTCACTGTACTTTGTACACTTTACTTTGTACACTCTTCTTTGCACACTGTACTTTGTACACTGTACTTTGTACACTGTACTTTGTACACTGTACTTTGTACACTGTACTTTATACACTGTACTTTGTACAATGCACTTTGTACAATGCACTTTGTACACTGCACTTTGTACACTGCACTTTGTACACTGCACTTTGTACACTGTACTTTGTAAACTGTACTTTGTACAATGTACTTTGTACACTGTACTAATTGTACACTGTACTTTGTACACTGTACTTTGTACACTGCACTTTGTACACTATAAATTGTACACTGGACTTTCTACATTGTACTAATTGTACACTGCACTTTGTACACTGTACTTTGTACACTGCACTTTGTACACTATAAATTGTACACTCTACTACTCTGCACTAAAAACTTCGGTTCATTTGAATGACCGGACCGACTTTAGTCAGCTATAAACAGTACACTTCTAGTGAGGTTAATGTACTGTAAACTATACACTGTACCAAGGAGATATTGAATAGAAGGAGGGGGCGATAGAGTTTCCGTACACTTTGCTGTGACGTTTATAGACTGCTGAAGAACTAGTTTTATCGTAACAACAATAACAAAGGCAGCCGATATAATGTAAACAAACATGAGTTAGTAAACTGTGAAAGTAGTATTATCTTGTTAAAAAAGATTGAAAAAGTTAAGGATTTTAGTTTTATACGAAAAGGACCTTATTACAGAGACATTTTCAATCAAATTCAAGGTATCCTGCCCCCCCCCCCCTACATGTCTGTTTATAATTTGTGTTATTGTTTACAATCTTTATTATATTATTGTTACGCAAAAACTAGTTCTTCAGCAGTCCAAAAACGTCACAGCAAAGTGTACGGAAACCCTATCACCCCCTCCTTCTATTCAATATCTCCTTGCACTGTACCATGCTCAGATATGAATTCAAACTTTTTAGACTCCATGTTTTTCATTGAATTTATTTATGAAACAAATAGTAAAGAACAGGAAAAGCAAGAAAATTAAGTTTTATTGGTCAAATTGTGATCGCATAATCACAGCTTTCTGGAACAAAATAGTAATACTGTGATGGCATTTGATTCTGTTCGGTCTTTAGGCTTTAAAAGATTCCACAAAATATTGAGAAGTTTTACAAACTTTTTTACTAAACATACAGTATCTAAAATGTTAACACTGGGAGAAGATATTTGCATGAAGGGACTAAAAACCGACCAGATGAACGAACGTTTTCTAAAAGTCTTAAAAAACGAAGGAAATTAAATGCAAAACATGAACTGTAAAATCTGCGTGATAACTGATAAGTGTGGTCATGATTATTTTCAAGATTATTTTTGTTATCATTTCTTACTTTGGTGTTTTCTCAACCTAATCCTACCCCCTGCCTGGTTGTTAGTATTCACTGATCCTAGTTTATACATACATAGTGGAAGCTTTATTGGATTCCTACGATGGAACAAAACCTACAAGATTTTCTTCTATTCTATTCAGTTTTTTTCTTGCGACTTACGATTTGTTTTGGTTTCTATGTCCTAGACTGGTTGAAGCTGCAGCAAAAACCGAAAATGTAAAAACAAGAATGAATTAAATCCGTAAAATTTTACATCCTCTCTGGGCACTGGAGATAACTATAGTTAATTTAATATAAATATGTCTTTCATTCAATTTTAAGGGAATTTATTACACCTAATATTTCCCGTTGTAGGGCGATAAAGCCGTACAACAGGGCAAAAATTAACTTTATCACCCTGCTATTAAAATTTTATTTAATATGTTTACTGTGCATTGACAGAGAAAACACATGGTTTACATTTAGTAATGGAAGTTTTCGATTTTGTTTATGTAGAAAACTTTAGCTCCAGACTCTATCTTCTAAGGAACCTTATACACTGAGGTTGCTTCACTCAGCTCCTCTGCAGTTTGGTTCCAATCATCCCAGAGTTCCCCAAAGCAGCTCTCTCGGGCGACCTCCATGAGTCGGCACTATCATTGACACGCTTTGAACTCTCCTGGAAGGCTTCCTCAGCAATATTTTCATTGCTAAGGTTGTCCTTTATCTCAGTATCCTGAAGCTTCATGGGCGACCTTGCTTTGCTGGTGGATATATATTAATCAGTCATTTTGGCATTTGGTCTTGCTCTTGGTCAGACGCAGCTCCGGCAGCTGCTACAACTGTAGCAGCTGACCTCCTTGACTCGCCTGAGGTAAATGTCAAAGAGATCTGAAGCACTAACTTCTTCAGTCTTCTGGGTAACCAGAAACATGAGATTAATATACATACATGTAGTAAACGCCTACTCTATAACCATTTCTCGAACCAGTATCTATCCAGGTACAGTTCAGTTGGACTTAGCTAATGGTGTCATTACATACACTAGCAATCAATTGATCAATGTCTCAAAAAGGACACGATCCACACGGCTACAATCCCGTTAATTATCAATGCCACTTCCAATGGGCGATATCTTGTTTGCTATGTTCACTGGACAATAGCAACCAATTGATCAATGTCTCAAACAGGACACAATCCACACAGCTACAATCCTGTGAATTATCAATACCACTTCCAATGGGCGCGATCTCGTTCACTATGTCAACGGGACAATAGCAATTAATTGATCAATGTCTCAACAGGACATGATTCACACAGCTACAATCCCGTGAACTATCAATGCTACTACCAATGGGCGCGTTCTTATTCGCTATGTCAACCAGACAATAGCAATCTGTTAATCAATGTCTCAAACTGGACATGATCCACACGGCTACAATCCCGTAAACTATCAACGCCACTAACACTGAGCGTGATCTCGTTTGACATGTCAACCAAACAATAGCGATCTATTGATCAATGTCTCAACCAGGACATCTTATAATGAGCACATTTAGCTACAGTTGTAGGCGATTATGCCAATAAAATGAAGACAACTTTCGGTTTTAATTTAAATTTTTATCATGCTACGACTTTTGGTTTTAATTTAAATTTTTATCATGCTTTTAATTCAGCATGGATACACAAATAAATGGAAACAAAGAGAAGCTGTTATTTAAAAAAGCTTCTCTTTAATTACTTGTAAACTTGTTAATCAAAAAAAAGCTTGTAAACAATTAAAACTTTAATAAAAGTTGTCTTTATTATATTAATATTATCGCCTACCATCGTAGATGAACAATATGCTTCTATTTTTGCTACACACATACATGTTACATATATGAAATTAGGCTGATGAAAACTAATTATATTAGAAAATAAACTTGTGCATATCATGTCCCATAGTGATTTAAATCATTTTTGTAGGTATTTTACTTGAGACTCGTAACGGACCTGACGAGTCCTGAGTTTTCTGTTATCCTTTTCAAATTGTTTTCCGAAGACCATAGTTTTCTTTTGGCTTGAATTTCTCTTGTCGCTCCGCTGTTTTTCTTGTATATGGGTCATGTCAATGCACACCAGCTGGAGTATACGAGCACATCTCTATTTTAAGTTCATATTTGCTACATGTAGAAGACGGTTCAGTACAAAATTGTTGATGTTCCAAGCAGTACTGTGGTAACCCAGCATTATACTGTGGTAACCCAGCAGTACTGTGGTAATCCAGCATTATACTGTGGTAACCCAGCAGTACTGTGGTAACCCAGCAGTACAACTTCAAGTTGCAAGAATAATTTTCTTTCTACATTCCATTCACCATGGAATATGTTGTCCAGAGGCTAAAAGATGCCATTTGTTCTTCTTCAGATGGTGCCCTGGCCTGAGAAATCTTCACCAAAACACTCCCACAGCTGTCTAAACGCTCTTAAATAGTTTTTCCTGCTAGCCTCCTTTATTTGGATGAGAGCCTCTGAGTTGGGGTGGATGAAAGGAGTTGACATGTTGATGAGCTAGAGCTTGAAATTTCTGTTAAAAGGAGCAATGAATGATCAACATGTGCACCTTTGATCAATGCTTTTGAAGAATTGACAAGATCAAGGATTTTTTGATAAAATGTTGATGCATTTTTAGAATTTTCTTTCGTTATCTCAAACTTTAAATCAATTGAATAAATAATAAGGAATTAATAGAAAATTAATATTCGTATAAATTTTAAAATTCTGAGTTTTTTGTTCAATAATTTAAAATTTTAAAAATATGAAATAAGTAGAGTAAAATTAAATAAAACCATATTTGTCACTGTAATGGGTAGCATCCGTGCAAAACAGTTTTGCACTTAATAATATCCATTACAATGGAATAAATAGATATTCTACCTAAATTTATATATTTGGTTGTAACGGATAAACCAATAAAGAGCAATCTGGTACAGTATATTTTGTTTAGCACAGTTGTAGCCAATATCCAAGCAATACCCATATTTGTTAATCTGAGCATACCTAGATAAACATGAGCTAAGTAACATGATTAAAACATGCATTTTGACTGGATTAACTACATTTATATCTATCCATGATAATCTTCTAAATATTCAATGTACGTAGATATAGATAACTCTGTCTTACCCATATTGTGATTGCTTAACCACGTTAAATATAACAGTGCATAACTTGTAATTACAAACGCCAGACCCACAAACGTTGGACGCTACAAAGGTCGGACAGTACTAATGTTCCACTTACAAACGTCGGACTAGTACAAACCTCAAACTGGTACAAACGTGGGACTGAAACAAACGTCAGACCAGTACAAATGTCCAAACAGTACAAATGTCAGACGGGTACATTGTTAAGGAAAACGTTGGACTTTTGTTGAGTTTGAAAAAAATACTATTGCTATAAGAAATAAATTAAAAATCACTCACCTATTGTGTTGAAAATCAAAGACAACTGAATAAAGGCTCATCCTTTGAAGGTAGAATGGTAGCACTGTATGAAACAACAGACCAAAAAGGAGTTGAGTTCAATTGTCACAAACTCTGATGTTTGCAACCTGATGTCATATAACCTTAAACAATTTAAGTTTAAAAGTATCTAAGGTTAATACCATTACCAGGTTGAAAAGGTATAGGAATGAGAATATTTGAGTTTGTACTAATCTGTCGTTTGTCCAATTCTGAATTTCGTACTGTTCAAAAATTGTAAGTCTTAGGTTTGTACCGTCTGAATTTGTACTGAAGTACCGTAATCAGGCTGTTAAAGACTCAATTCTAATCTAAACTGAAGAAATACACCTTAGTTAAAATAGAAACTCCAGTTTGGTTACAGTGTTGAGAGTAATTATGGTTTCATTGAAACATACTGCAATTGTCTGGTTGACATAGCTAAGATTGTTGCCTTGAGTTTTGACTATCTATAGATTGTTGTTGTCCAGTTGACATAGCAAACAAGATTGCAACAGTGTTGGTGGCATAAATAGTTCATAGGAGGATTGTAGCCATGTGGATGGTGGCCTGTTTGAGACATTGATCAATAGATCGCTATTGTCCGGTTGACATAGCAAACAAGATCGTGCCCAGTGTTAGTGGCGTTGATAGTTCACGGGATTGTAGCCGTGTGAATCATGTCTGTTTGAGACATTGATCAATAGATCCTTTTTGTCCGGTTGACATAGCAAATGAGAACCTGCCCAGTGGTAGTTCACAGGATTGTAGCCATGTGGATCATGTCCTGTTTGAGACATTGATCAATTGATTGCTGCTGTTCATATTGACATTGATAGCTAAGTGCAACTGAACTGTACCTGGATAGATACTGGTTTGAGAAATTGTTTCGGAGTAGGCGTTTACTGCATAGTGGTATAATCTGTTACTGTATATGTTGTACAGTACAGTGGGATAATCTGATATTGTATATGTTGTTTAGTACAGTGGGATAATCTGGTACTGTATATGTTGTACAGTACAGTGGGATAATCTGATATTGTATATGTTGTATAGTACAGTGGGATAATCGATATTGTATATGTTGTATAGTACAGTGGTATAATCTGGTACTGTATATGTTGTATAGTACAGTGGTATAATCTGTTACTGTATATGTTGTATAGTACAGTGGTATAATCTGGTACTGTATATGTTGTATAGTACAGTGGTATAATCTGGTACTGTATATGTTGTATAGTACAGTGGTATAATCTGGTACTGTATATGTTGAATAGTACAGTGGTATAATCTGGTACTGTATATGTTGTATAGTACAGTGGTATAATCTGGTACAGTTTATTGTGTTAAGCACAGTGGTTTAATCTAGTACAATTTATTGTGTTCAGAACAGCGGTCTAATATGGTAAACTGTATATGTTGTATAGCACAGTGGTATAATCTAGTACTGTTTATCTTGTTTAACACAGCGGTCTATTACGGTAGTTAAAATCAATCATTTTCACCATTTCAGCGAAGAAACCCCTAAAATCCCAATACATAATTTATGGGGCAAACTAAATGATTTTCAAACAATGATTCCTAGAAAATATCCCCCCCTGATATACAGAGAGAGAACCAGGTGGTGCAATATTGGATCTTTGATTACAATCTTAACCAATTTTTTCCCTTCACAAAAAAGTTAATTAATATTGCCAATATTGATGGGCGTTGTAAGGAAGTTTTGATTTTAAGAGGGGCATTTCCGATTCATTAAGGTACCTTGTAAACCTTTATCTGATCAAAAATATTCAAGATTTTATTTTGTTTTAAAGAAAAATGGCATCTAATTAATTCCTACTCAGACAGAGGGTTTCAGGCCACCATTGTGAATTAAACATGTCACTCCATATTTTGAGAGTAAATTGAAATTACAATCCCTGTAAAACGAAAATATACTTTTTGTATAATTGTATAAAATAAAATGAAAGAAAAGTGTTCATTCCTGAAAAACAGATTTGATAACAATATCCAAGTTCTACTTTGCGGAAGACAGATGCTTATGCGACAACTGTCAAAATGATTATTTTTTTGTTAAAGTATTTTTCTCTTTTAAAATCAGTTTTTTAGACAAGGTCATTTTCTGAAAAAAATACTTTAGACCCTCAGAGTTTTTCAACGTGAATGAAGAGGTTTAAAACAACTTCTTAAAATACTTGAGAGTTTCATCTAAATAATCCTTTCCTTGCAATCTTATAAAGTTTATCAAAGAATGCATTAAAACCAAGGTTCTTTATAAATAGATTAATCTAATAGGGTGTGTATCCAGTTAGAACCAGAAAACTCTGAAGTAGGCAGTCGACTCTTAGCCTCAAGTTATGATTTTAAATAGTCCAATGAACATGAGGTCAGCAATTGCGCTGTGTAAACAGACCTATTTCGTCGTGCTCTAAACCCAATATAGAAATGACCTGTTGAAGGTCTGAAGATATTTCTTAAAGATTTTTTTTCAGTTTCTATTGTTCATCACGGGCATGCTGTAGCGACCAATTCTACAGAATCAGACATAGGTATTTTAAATTTATTTTTAGGAATTTGTAATTTGTTTTATCAGAGGGCGCAACTTTTTTTGAAGAGTATTGTTGAACACTTGGTTTCGATATCCTATGGGGGCACTATTAAGTTATATATTCTGATCTATTTGCAACCTACTGTGGTAGACTTTTCATGATTTAAACTATAAATTCTTCAAAATATAATATTAGAAATAGTTTACGGCATCAGGTTTTTACGATGTAAGAGTTAGGAAATTATAAATGTGTATTGCCTTTAAAAATGATTAGAAAAGATATGTAGATTCATTTTAGGAATTTCAAATTAGTTTTTTTAATCCTTACTTTACTTTAGCGTTCTGTGCCCTTTATACTGTTGGATTTCGGGCAACATGGGCAGTCCTTCCTTGGTCTCTTGTTGTTCTTGCCTGGTCAACAGTTTTTGATAGGATCAACAATATCAAGGTCAAGGTCTAGGTCAAGGTCAAGGTCAAGGTCAAGGTCAAGGTCAAGGTCAAGGTCAAGGTCAAGGTCAAATTCAAGGTCAAGGTCAAGGTCAAGGACGGGGTCAGGGTCAAGGTCAAGTTAAAAAATGAAGGTTTTCTAAACTAATTACTATGGTTCCCTAAACTTAACAATGGTTTCTTAAACTAAACTAAACTCATGGTTGCCTAAACTAAACAATGGTTACCTAATCTAACCAACAGTCTCCTGAACTAAACTATGGTTTCCTAATCTAACCAATAGTCTCCTAAACTAAACTATGGTTTTTTAATCTAACCAATTGTCTCCTAAACTAAACTATAAATTCCTAATCTAACCAATAGTCTTCTGAACTAGACTATGGTCTCCTAAACTAAACTAAACTATGGTTTCCTACACTAAATTATGATTTCCAAAACTAAACTATGGTCTTCTAAACTGAACTGTGGTCTCCTAAAATAGACTAAAATATGGTTTCCTAAACTTTACTATGGATTTCTAAACTAATGTCTCAGAAGCTAAACTTTGGTCTCCTAAACTACACTATGGTTTCCTAAACTAAACTAAACTATGGTTTTCTAAAACTACACTATGGTTTTCTGACCTAAACAATAGTCTCCTAAACTAAACTAAGCTATGGTTTTCAAAACTAAACTATGGTTTCTTAAACTAAACTAAACTGTAGTCTCCTAAACTAAACTATGGTTTTCTAAAGAAAACTATAGTCTCCTAAACTAAACTATAGTCTCCTAAACTAAACTATGGTTTTCTAAACTAAACTATAGTTTCCTACGCTAAACTATAGTCTCCTAAACTAAACCATAGTCTCCTAAACTAAACTATGGTCTCCTAAAATAAATATAGTCTCTAAACTAAACTGTAGTCTCCTAAACTAAACTATAGACTCTTAAACTAATCTATAGACTCTTAAACTAAACTATAGTCTCCTAAACTAAACAATAGTCTCCTAAACTAAACTATAGTCTCCTAAACTAAACTATAGTCTCCTAAACTAAACTACTTAAAATAAACTATAGTCTTCTAAACTAAACTATAGTCTCCTAAACTAAACTAAACTATAGACCCTTAAACTAATCTATAGACTCTTAAACTAAACTATAGTCTCCTAAACTAAACAATAGTCTCCTAAACTAAACTATAGTCTCCTAAACTAAACTATAGTATCCTAAACTAAACTATAGTCTCTTAAACTAAACTAAACTATAGTCTCTTAAACTAAACTATAGTCTCCTAAACTAAACTATAGTCTTCTAAACTGAACTGTAGTCTTTAAACTAAACTATAGTCTCCTAAACTAAAATATGTTTTCTTAAACTAAAATTTAATATTCTAAACTAAACTATTGTCTCCTAAACCAAACTATAGTCAACTAAACTAAACTATTGTCTCCTAAACTAAACTATAGTCTCCTAAACTAAACTACAGTCTCCTAAACTAAACTTCAGTCTCCTAAACTAAACTGTAGTCTCCTAAACTAAGCTATAGTCGTCTAAACTAAACTATAGTCTCCTAAACTAACCTATAGTCTCCAAAACTAAACTATAGTCTGGTAAACTAAACTGTAGTCTCTTAAACTAAACTATAGGCTCCTAAACTAAACTATAGTCTTCTAAACTAAACTGTAGTCTCCTAAACTAAACTATAGACCCTTAAACTAAACTATAGACTCTTAAACTAAACTATAGTCTCCGAAACTAAACTATAGTCTCCTAAGCTAAACTTTAGTCTCCTAAACTAAACTATAGTCTCCTAAACTAAACTACAGTCTCCTAAACTAAACTATAGTCTCCTAAACTAAACTATAGTTTCCTAAACTAAACTATAGTCTCCTAAACTAAACTATAGTCTCCAAAACTAAACTAAACTATAGTCTCTTAAACTAAACTATAGTCTCCTTAACTAAACTATTGTCTCCTAAACTAAACTATAGTCTTCTAAACTAAACTGTAGTCTCCTAAACTAAATTATAGACTCTTAAACCAAACTATAGTCTCCTAAACTAAACTATAGTCTCCTAAACTAAACTATAGTCTCCTAAACTTAATTATAGTCTCCAAAACTAAACTGTAGTCTCCTAAACTAAGCTATAGTCGTCTAAACTAAACTATAGTCTCCTAAACTAACCTATAGTCTCCAAAACTAAACTATAGTCTGGTAAACTAAACTGTAGTCTCTTAAACTAAACTATAGGCTCCTAAACTAAACTATAGTCTCCTAAACTAAACTTTAGTCTCTTAAACTAAACTTTAGTCTCCTAAACAAAACTATAGTCTCCTAAACTAAACTATAGTCTCCTAAACTAAACTTTGTTTTCTTAAACTAAAATCTAATATTCTAAACTAAACTATTGTCTCCTAAACTGAACAAAACTATAGTCTCTTAAACTAAACTTTAGTCTCCTAAACTAAACTATAGTCTTCTAAACTAAACTATAGTCTCCTAAACTAAACTATAGTCTCCTAAACTAAACTAAACTATAGTCTCTTAAACTAAACTATAGTCTCCTAAACTAAACTATCGTCTCCTAAACTAAACTGTAATCTCCTAAACTAAACTATAGTCTCCTAAATTAAACTATAGTCTCCTAAACTAAACTATAGTCTCCTAAACTAAACTATAGTCTCCTAAACTAAACTAAACTATAGTCTCTTAAACTAAACTATAGTCTCCTTAACTAAACTATTGTCTCCTAAACTAAACTTTAGTCTCCTAAACTAAACTATAGTCTCCTAAACTAAACTATAGTCGTCTAAACTAAACTATAGTCTCCTAAACTAAACTAAACTATAGTCTCCTAAACTAAACTATAGTCTCCTAAACTAAACTATAGTCTCCTAAACTAAACTATAGTCTCCTAAACTAAAGTATAGTCTCCTAAACTAAACTATTGTCTCCTAAACTCTGCAAACCTTACTATAGTTGCAAATCCAATTTCCCCTCTATATAGTCCAGCCTTAACCCCGCCCCCTCAACACATTCAATTCCCACGCTCTAATTTTATTCTATCAAGGATCTTTTTCAAAGGATAGTCAAATTCTTTTCATCCAAGGATTGCAAACAACGAATAGTCAATTTTTATTCATCCAAGGCTGTTATTCGAAGGATAGTCAAATTATATTCATCCAAGGATCATCATACAAAGAATAGTCAAAATCTATTTATCCGAGGATTTTATTAAAAGGATAGTCAAATTATATTCCTACAAGAATTTTAAGCAAATCATTATTATTATTTAGAAGATGCGAGCTAAAGCTGCCAAAGATGAAGAAAGGGAGGTTGAGGGGTTTAATCTAAGCTGTGTAACTACAACAGTGAGAGTTGCAGGTAAATCAATCTGGGATAATTTTATAGAGATGAATGTACATGGTCAAAGTATGACTTGTGTCCGCAGCCCCTACCCTATCCTAGCCGCGGTGCTCGGCCCAAAAAGACCAAAATCCTTTCTCTATAGGATTAAGCCAAATTTTGCCACAAACCCAAATTTTCTGTATTCTGATCTCTGCAACCTGATGGTTTAAACCTTTGAAATTTTAATTTAATCTATAAAGGTTTATAGTTCGGTGGCAAAGAATTCATTGAATTATGGATTGTAAGAAATTAATAATAATAAAAGGTCTACGACATTGGGTTGCAAAGATATGGGGATTAGAAAATCAGAGTTTGTGGCAAAAACTTAATTCATTTAAAACATTATTTATTTAATCACATATTGTATACATAAATATTCTTTGCTTGTTTGTTTGTCTCCAAAAGACGTCAAACGGCTGATCTAATTGTTGTAATGGAAACTCACATGACACCAGGGACTATCAAAATTGAAAAAATTTGATTGTCCATAAACGACATTTATCATTTTTGAAAATCAACCAATTTTAAAGAGAAAACTACGCGAAAAGTTTATAATGATGGTGACTTTCAGAGCAACAGTTATCAGCTGAAATTGTTATTCATCTAAATTCATTTATTCCACTATGCATCTATTCATCTATTCATCTATTCATCCTTTCATCTATTCGTCTATTCACCTATTCGTCTATTCATCTATTCATCTATTCATCCTTTCATCTATTCACCTATTCATTTATTCATCCTTTCATCTATTCACCTATTCATCTATTCATCTATTCATTTATTCATCCTTTCACCCATTCATCTATTTATCTATTCATCTATTCATCTATTCATCCTTTCACCTATTCATCTATTCATCAATTCACCTATTCATATATTAATCTATTTATCTATTCATCTATTCATCTTTTCATTTATTCATCTATTCATCTATTCGTTTATCATTTATAAAAAATAGGGCGCGAAGCGCACTAAAAGCTACAGTTTGTTAAATGCTAATAAAGTACAGTGTTCACATGTATTAGTGTATTCAAGCCACTGTTTATGCTTTTTGTCTCTACACACTTTCTGTATAATTGTATTTCAAGAATTTATTCCTTTGTTTTAATCTTCTTAGCTGTATTGTAGATGGAAGTTTTCAGAGTATGTCCCATGGTTTTTTGTATCTCCATAGCTGAATTAGTTTCAATTAGTTTCAATTTAAGTTATTTGTTGTTTCTTCATGTGAATTTTCTTAGCTAAGTTTTATGTATCTATTTCACTTTATTATACTGTTTTATGTTTTTTTGTATTTTCATAGCTTTATTATTGTATTGTCGTATTGTTGTATTATTTTAATACTGTATTACTGTATTAGTGTATTATATTGTATTATTGTATTATTGTATTATTGTATTATAGTATTATTGTATTATTGTACTGTATAATTGTATTTTTGTATTATCGTATTTATTATTGTAATATTGTATTATTGTATTGAAGGATCTGGGTTAAGTGGGCTCTCAACATCAAGTTCTACTGGGGGTGAATCTACAATCAAGTAACTATTTGATAATTAAAATATAATATTTCATCTTTATTATTTTCACTCTCTTAGTGCTTTTGTTTTGTGTTAAAGGTACTGTACTCCTAATTTATATGATTCTCCATTCAAAGATGGCCATGCCCTTGAATCCTTTATCTAGTCAATAATGTGGAATACAGGTGTTTAAGTTTGATAATTCCTAGATGTTTTACTACAATAGAATTCCTTTATGTTTTACTAGAATAGAATTCCTATATGTTTTACTACAATAGATTTCCTTTATGTTTTACTACAATAAAATTCCTATGTTTAACTACAATAGAATTCCTTTATGTTTTACTACAATAGAATTCCTTTATGTTTTACTACAATAGAATTCCTATATGTTTTACTACAAAAGAATTACTACATGTTTTACCTAATAGAATTCCTTTATGTTTTACTACAATAGAATTCCTATATGTTTTACTAAAATAGAATTTCTACATGTTTTACTTCAATAGAATTCCTATATGTTTTACTACAATAGAATTCCTTTATATTTTACTACAATGGAATTCCTATATGTTTTACTACAATAGAATTCCTATATGTTTTACTAAAATAGAATTCCTATATGTTTACTAAAATAGAATTCCTACATATTTTACTAAAATAGAATTCCTTTATGTTTTACAACAATAGAATTCCTATATGTTTTACTACAATAGAATTCCTTTGATTTTTACTACAATAGAATTCCTATATATTTTACTTCAATAGAATTCCTATATGTTTTACTACAATAGAATTGCTATATGTTTTACTACAATAGAATTCCTATATGTTTTACTAAAATAGAATTCCTATATGTTTTACTACAATAGAATTCCTATATTTTACTACAATAGAATTCCTATATTTTTACTACAATAGAATTCGCACAAGTCATTTTTGTAAAAAAACTACAATTGAAAATAATCAGTTTTTAAAATCATAAACATCAATATCTAATTCATATTTAGAGTGTAGTTCTGAATCCGGTATTGCAATATTTGCATGGATGGTCAGTTAAAAATAAGCTTACAGAGTTCCTTTAAGTCTGCATTTTTAAAATATTTTTAAAAATCGATAATAACATTTATAGAAGAAAAAAGTTAAATTTAAAAAAAATAATGCGTAATTACTTGGCTGATGAATTTAAAACACTGCAGGTCCCTAAATCAAACAA
>NW_019397464.1:47671-67873 GCF_000591075.1 Eurytemora carolleeae | reverse complement strand
ATTAATATACTTTTTAATAATATCCTTTTCTTTTAAAATTTCTTTATTCTCTCAGTGTCTGCTATCTTATTCCCTATCTTTCTATTTGGAAGCTTAGATTAGTAATTATCCCTCTAGACCATCTAATCAAAATACAATCTAATAGTCAGCCAACATTTCCAGGCTTTTTACCTTCGCTCTTTGTACACACATTCATACAGTTAGACCCAATATTTAGACTTAATACTCTTACTGTCATTATTGAGTATCTAACTCTAAATAAAGTAAATTCCAAATTTAAATTTTCTTAATTTTTTAAACTTGGATATATTCTATTTTCTGTTGGAAACTAAGGTGAGAGTGGGGGGGGGGGTGTTCTCTCACATAGAAATCACTTTTAATGGATATATGGAAAGCTACTGGCAGCAAAAGCATCCAGGCTCCCAACTGTTGGGGACTTGATCGTCATGCCCACTGTAGTGAACAAACACCTTATGCCCCAACTTGATGTTCACAGTGGCCTGAAAATTTACTTATAGACTTATTTTGGGTACATTTAAAACATTTATGTCTTTTAGTTGAAACTGTGCATTCCAACCCCCATGTATTTGCAACCTGAGGGTTTGACATTTTTAACGTAGATCATTTGATTTAACAGAATTCATAGCTTGAAAAATTTGCAATTTTCAGTTTTGGTCTAAGTTAGAAGGAAAAGTTATTTTAATTCTCTAGTTCCTTTCTTCTTAGTTTATTCAAAAGTTAAAAAATATATGCTGTTCAGTTGAAACTTGAGGAACCATTGAAAAACAACTTTTCCTTTAAATTAAAACAGGACTGAAAATTGTGAATTTTCTTTGTTACCATTTTACCAATTTTGTGTGATTCTGTGATTCAATCTGTATAAAATTTTAGATTTCGATAGAAATAATTTATATACACATTTTTGCTTCTCTAAACTTTTGATTTTGAGAGAATAAAAAAAGTTCGCAGATTTTTTTGGCAATTGGAGTACCAAAAAAAAAAAATTCAAAAAATATTGAAAAATTACCTTTCAGGAGAGTTGCATGAAAAAAGGTACACTTTTGTACCAGGTGCCGTAAATCACAATCTTTTTTGACTCACCCTGTAGGTGTCAAAGCTGTGCTACCAGGTTATAACTAAAGCAACCTCCTGTTCAAACAATAAGTTACCTTTAAAACTTGAATGCCTTAATATTTTTATGCACCAATTTTCAGTCATAGTTACTGGTGGAACCTGACATTAGAGGCTCTATATGAGACCATTGAAAATTTAATAAATTTAATTAATGTTAATATTAACATACAAATGTTAATGTTAATTGATATTAACATATAAATAAACATCAATTGCTTAAAGTCAATGTTATAGTTAATGTCAATGTTAACTTTATATACTGACAACCATATACTTTAATGAATTGTTTATAGTCTTTGTTAATGTTAACGTTAATGTTAACTTTATATACTGACAACCATAAACTTTAATGAGTTGTTTAAAGTCAATGTTTATATTAATGTTAATGTTAACGTTAATGTTAACTTTATATACTGACAACCATAAACTTTAATAAATTGTTTAAAGTCAATGTTAATGTTAATGTTAATGTTAATGTTAATATTAATATTAACATTATATACTGACAGCCATAAACTTTAATGAATTTTTTTTAGTCAATGTTAATGTTAACGTTAATGTTATCTTTTGATCCAATGAAGGATCCAACAAAGAATGTTCAGAATGGTATATTTTATCGTAAATAATGACGGAGTCAAATAGGTTATGTTGTGGAGACTTGGAGGAACCTCTCTAGCTCAGGTCCTGATTTGAACTGCTTGTTGGTTTGTCTTGCAGGATTGAGGTTGCCTGTTTTGTTCAAGGTCTGGTTTACCAAGCTGGTGTTCTTTAGCCAGGGAGCCAGTGCAGGGGTTTCATAAAAATACAATATTAAATAATCAATTCATATTATTACAATTTGTTATTTTAATAAACAAAATAGAATTGGTGCAGTTTTTTATATCTTTTAGTTTTTTGTGAAAAATATATTTATGTTTTTTGTATTTGATGTTTTGTTTTATCCGGAAATATCTGTTTTTTTTACGTGGATGTAGGGTTCTTTGTCTGCTGAAAGGTAGGGCTAAGTATTTTGTTTGAAGGTTAAGCGTGGAGCTTTAGAATTCATACTTTAAGAACCCACGCTTTAGATTCCCCCCTGTAGAGACCTAAGGTTGACAAAGCCTTGTGTGCAAATGTAAAAATAAAATTAGCAAAGCATTTGTTTCTGAGTTTTATTATATTAAATGTTAGTACATAGAAATGATTATCAATCGAAATGAGGGGGCTGTTGAATAGAGTTGTCCTCCTTTAATTTGTGATAGGCATTAAGTTTCAAAATCAATTGAAATAAAACTTGATCTCCTTGAAGGACTCAGCACCCTCGTCTACCTCAACAAGGTTTTGAACAAGCATGTTGACCGGTCTCATGGGGTCGGTCTTCTCCTTTGTAATGAAGTCCACAAACAAGGGGAAACCCCAACCAGCGAGATAGGAGGGCGCAATTATCTGAGGTATCAGACTAATGATGTTGCTCTTGGCGACATTCGGGTCCCATTGGAGTGATGTGCTAACCACCAACTGCAATGCCATGACATACATGAGCATTGGGTCTGCACCTTGACAACCTCTGCTCCCTTTGAGAAGAAGCGGTTCAGGAAGGTGAAGTTGAGAGTTGAGATTATAGTCTTGTCCTTTGCAATCACCAGCCCCAACTCAGCGTAAGCATCAGTGATTGCATCCTCTATCAGCAAGCACTTCTTCTCCTTCTCAGCTTTTGTGGATTTCCGTGAGAAGAAGAAGCAAAATAGAGCATTATCGATCATCACCTTGCCCTAGTAGCCCTCCCCCGCAGACAGAATCCCCTTCTTCCGCAATTTAGCTGTGACATACAGAAGAATGTGACTATGCAGGATACAGTCGTACCTGCCTGTCCAACCTTGAACCATTCCCTCATCAATACTCAGATCTACATTCAACCCATCACGCCTACAAACAAACCTCAGATTCTCCCACACCTTCGTGAAGGATATCCCATGATCTGCCTGTGTATATCCCATCAGTAAATCGTGATGGCTCAAGAAGAAGTTCCGAGAAGCTCCCGGGCTCCACCCCTTTATGTCAATGCTTATAAACAGGCAGGAACCAACTTCAGAGGATTTGGACAAGAACGTCCTAAATGCCAGGTCCATATCGGTGCGACTAACGCCCATAGCGATGTTACCCAGATGATTGGTCAAGACTTGGTGGCTAGAGTCCATCTCGCTCAACATGTGTCTACTTGGCTCATTCAGCGATAAGGTCTCACGGGATGTGAGAGCATCTTTGGTACTTTCTGCCTTCGTGGCCAGGTCAGCGATGTTGTCTCTCCTTACCATGTCCTTAGCAAACAACACCTTATACTCGGCCATCTTGACCCCACCCCCACAATCATCACCATGGAACATGCTGAATAGTAGTTCGTTCGCAGACACGTTTCTCATGAACATTGAGCTCCCTGGATTCACATACTCTTCGTACCTAGCTGGAACACAGGTGACATCCTTGGCTTGGATAAAGGCTTTGTTGGCGATGTGGACATATGGGAAGTGGTGCTTGAGTCTTGCCACACCCCATAGGGACTCAGGAGGGTTACAGGGTCCAAACTTGATAGCCTGCTCTATTGCCACCCTAACTTCAGCTTCCTTCCCTTCGACGCATTCATAGCTAGGGACTGAGTGCTCCTTTGATGCTGTCACAAGGAGATCGTAAATCTGGTAGAACCCTAGGAAGTCCTTCTCTGCCTGTGGGTCCCTTGATCAGGGTTCTGTCATTTTCTCCCTTGTAGCTTTCAGGGTGGTTATTATATCCCTGTCCGGGGTTGGAAGATAATGGAACAAGTAGCACAGGTCCAGCACTATACCATCGTACGTCCCCTGATCCTTGAACAAGTTGACCAACCCGTGAGCATCTCTACATACCTCCTCTAACCCCTCAAGGAGTTTAGCCCTCCTCCGATCCTCCCCGGTGTCCATCCTGTCTGGTATTTCATGCATATGATAATCATTCTCGAGGATCGCCAGGACCTGCTTCCCATGTATCGCTCAACCTTCCCCACTGCCCTGCTTATGTCCAGTGGTCTTTCATCGTTGATCCCAGTGGTCCTGTATATCTTCATGAATGTCCTGACATTGGCGATAGACTTCAATCTGTCGATCAGATTTATGACATGGTCTCTACCTAGCAAATACCTGTAGACAAATTCTCTGGTGTTGACAACAATGTACAATTTCGAACAAAACTTCTAGCATCTAATGGACTTTTCGGAGCTGGTCCTACCAGGTAGGTACCCCAGATCAGGCAGTGCGTGGTCTTCTATCTCTACTCCTGTGAAGTCAGTCGACCCAGACTGTTCCATTTCAGCCAACAGGTTCCCAAATCTACCGTCCTTAGTGGCCTTGAACCAGAATTCTATGAGCATTTGCGCAAGGGTGGCCCACTCAGCCCCGAGAGAAAGATCCCCTAAAGCTGAATTAGTTGCCTTCGCTCTGAGTACCCAGTTCCTCGACACGCAATTCGACACCCTTGTCAGTTGGAGAAAGTTGTCTACAATGCCATGCGTCGTGTTGTGGTGAGGGATGCAGCCGGATTTGAAGTTTATCTCATCTAGCACTATGTGTGAAATAAAATGCCCCATTGGGGCACTCCCTGTCGTCCAGTTGAACGCTAGGGACATAATCAACTGGTTGAGCTTGAGTTTTCTGACGAGGAAGCTGAGGTCATGGACATCCGCATTCCTGCATAGGGCACTGTACATTTTCCTATTCTGCAGGAACTTGGGGTGCATATCATCTGCATTGTTACAGTCCTCGTCCAGCTCTCTGTTGGCATCAGCCGCCCTAGATGCCTCCGTCTCCTTCCCCAGTTGGGAAACAAACTCCTACACAGATTGCTCTCCCTAACCCATTTCTTGGTGGCATTGTCTCCTCTGAGGGCCACGATCTGCGAGGTCGCAATGAGGTCAAGCTGTGTATCTTCGAGGTAGCAGGGTTTCTTATCGACGCGTGCCATCTTTCTGCTCTTTGAAATAGTACAGAGCCTCGGTAATGGCAGATGCTTCCTCGCAAGAGAGATCAACCTTGGCTAGTGAGGTTCAAGAAGGCGATATTCGTGCGTGATTCTTGATCAGCAAGGAGAGCAAGTTAACCCTGCACGTTTGACGAAATCAAAGGGAGGCTCCTGCTCGCCAGGCTCCTCGAGAGGCAGACCTGGGAGTGTCTGACCCAAAGCAGTCGGTCACACTTGAGCACCTGTCCTCTTCCCGCTCAGGCTTCTGTTGTGGTCTGTCCCGTATTTCTCTGCAGTCTTGTCTGTTCTGGAGTCAAATCTTACATGTTTGAAATAGAACAATCTCTTTTAGAAGTGAATCAACCGTTGAAAATAAGTCATAGGATCTGATCGAACATTACATCCCATCTTAGATCAAATATTAAAATAAGATTCAATAAATAATAAATGGGTCTCAAACTCTAGAACATCATTTATCTCCACTAGTCTCCTTTAAGTGCTTCATGACTTGTTTCGCCATTGTCCCTAGGGCTTTGGGCATTGTCTTTAAATATCAATACAATAAAGACAACTTTCATATTCAATTTTGATTTAAATTGAACTGTTAAACAGCATGGATACACCTAAACATAGAAGTCAAGAAAATTTATTAATTAAAAAATCTTTTCTTTGATTACTTGTAAACTTCTAACACGAAAAAAAAATTGTTAACAATCAAAACTTAAATAATAATGTTGTCTTTACTTTAGTGATATAATCGCTGAGCACCATAGATAAAAATCTAAAAGGGGTACATGAAAACTAGGTTAACAAATTTATCTCAATCTACAAAGTTTCTTCTAAATATCTTTAATTTTAAAAGATTAAAACAGATGAAATTATGAAATTAAAATACTTAAAAACACAGCAAATAGAAAATATATGGCAGTCATTGTAATTAAACTATGAAAAAAATTTAATATTGAATAAGAAAAATATAATTATTTCATTATCGCAATTTCAAAAACATTACTGATATATGATCCCCACCAACAGAGGGACCAAGTTACTTAAGACAATTAAATAAAATAATGGTCAGCTCTTGAACATTTAATGAACAAAATCCCGAATTTTTTATCTGGACATGTCTTTGATAAATAAACTTCCCTTAATATTGCTAATTAGTGACAAATAATTAGAATACTTACAAGGAAACACTGGTGTGATCAAAAAGCTTCGTTTTTAATTTTCCAGATCCAAGATCTACTAAAATCTGATGTAACGGTCTCACTTTCAGAACCTCTTCCATTGTTACTGGTTTTCTACCCACATCTTCAAGACCACAAAGAATTATGATGATCGATTTAAACAGGGATGGTATATTTTTTCCACAAGTTAAAATCATGTCCCCCTACTCTCAAAATGTGTGGATTTATCTTCCCAAAAATATCATCAGCACAAGCACAAGCACAGAGAGGGATGGGGGGGGGAGGGGTATTTATTTAATGTATGAATATCAGCACTTCCACTCCTGATTTGTGAAAAATTAAAAATTTTCTTCCCCAAATGCAAATTTATTTCAGAATATACACCCCTACCTGAAACAGGTTGTAATAGTTCCATATTCGTCTTCATCCACTCTGATAGTAAGTGCTTAGGATATATACTAGACCAAAACAGCATCTCTTGCTCCAGCCTTGTAAACTCAATCCTGCTTCATGGCATGCACCATTTCTTTAAAATTAGCAGGATGCCAAATAAAATCTATGTTACCGTTTGAGTTCTCAAACTTTCTTTTTTAGGTCTGAGAGATCAGAGATCTTAGAACAGTACAATCTCAGATGTTATGAGAGGTTTCTTTTAGAAATAGTTTTTCCACAATCTCAAATGGAAAATGATTTTGCTGATTCTGCAGCATCTCAGATTTCACCTTATTCCACTGAACATTAAATTCTCGTTTGTTAACAACTTGCAGGTTTAAAAGATTGATGATGGTTGGTTCACATTGTTGTTTACTCTCAAAATGTATTCATAGACGTGAATAATATCGCTTACAGATTCCACAGAAGTCACAACCTTTCTTCTTGACCAACATTGGGTCTCTGTACTGTGGCTGTGGCTGTAGGGTTTCCAACGTAATAGATTATTCTCTTACGCGTAATTACGTGCAGTTACGCGTAATAATTTTCATTTCGTGTAATTTCACAGGATTACCCATAACTGGGGAAATATCCATTTCGCGAAATTACAGCGTAATATATATAGATAGATAGGACTATTTGTTTCAGAGATTAACACCACTATGAGTGATAAAGAATTTCTTGCGAAAGCATATATCATGGAAATGATTAACCAAGATGTTAATTCAACTACCCCACTTACTCCAGACAACCTTGTATCAATCAGGAAGGTTTGTGCCGTCAAGTTTATGGCCCATAAAGGGGTTATTATGTCCCTTGCTGAAGCTTCAGACTACATTGAGACTGAAGCCTGGAAGGATCTGTGGGCAGGGGTGTGGAGTGATCCTCCTTCCCCCGGTAAGTCTGTTTCTGTTTTTTTTACAAACCAATATAGATAAAGTAGTATTCTATCTATATAATCTATATTGTAAAAGTTTTACATCTATAAGTTTATATCTAGGTATAACCCATTTAAATATTCTCATGTTAATTGTATCCCCCTGTATCTCATGTTAGTTGTCAGGGGAATACAACCAACATGAGACACAGGGGGATACAAATAACATGAGAATATTTTAATGGGTTATAACTAGATATAAACTTATAGATATATAACTTTTACAATATAGATTATATAGATAAGACATACCTTATCTAATAATCATTTAGGGAACATGAGTATAATGGATTTGTGCATCCTCTCCTATCATCACTGGAAGGGAAAGGGTGGTCAGAACGTCCATCTATGTGCTGCTATAGCCGCGTTCTTCGAGGAGGAGTTGTCTATCCCTATGACCTACGAGCAGGGCATGATTTTCATGCACACTCCAGAGTGCGAGATGTTGCATGAAGCATCGGAGAAGGCTATGCTTGCCAAAGCTGCTCCCAAAAAGCCTAGGGATTCTGTCCCCCCCCCGCGGGTCCATGTTTCTGTCTAATGATGAGTTAATTGCCTTGGAGACTTACAGGAAGTATAAAACTTACCTGTATTTGAAGCAGTATTCTGACAACAAGTAATTTACCTTGATGGTGATCTGATTGATCCACTCTTCTGACTCATTTCAGATAGAAATGGAAATGCTCTCTCCTCAATTTTCAATGGTAAATGATTCACTTTCAAAGCTAACAAAAGGTAAACTTATAGTCCACTCTTAGGGGTTTCTAACAACGTTAGGTTCAGACTTGCGGCAATTTTCTATATATCGTTTCGTCCAGTTCAGTTCCAACTTGCGGCAAACTTTCTCGATATTTTAATTAGTTCAGTGAAGTGAAGTGACTTGCGGCAAATTTTCTTGATATCCGTTTGCGGTTCGTTCCGTCAGTTCAGTTCACTCAGTTCAGTTCAGTCAGTTCAGTTCCAACTTGCGGCAAACTTTCTCGATATATTAATTTGTTCAGTTCAGTGAAGTGACTTGCGGCAAATTTTCTAGATATCCGTTTTCGGTTCATTCCGCCAGTTCAGTTCAGTCAGTTCAGTTCAGTCAGTTCAGTAATATATATATGTATAGATATGGATATATATATCCATATCAATACCTACATATATATTATATACATATAAATACATAAATAAACTATATACATATATGTACATCACATAGATTCAGCCTCCTTATAAACAGTCTCATCAATTTTTAAGACAGGGCTGACTTTGAAGTGTCGCAACGCCCTAAGCTTAGATTTTACCGCTCTAACTCACTTATGCTTTTCTGTAGCCCTTTACATGTACATTTTAGCACTGTAAAGCACTTCTTGTTAGATTTGGTTTTTTAGAAATTATTGACAAAATTCTCAACGATTTTTGCTTGAGAGCGTGAGACCATTAAATCGCAGTGACATATATATATACAATATATATATATGACCATATATATAGGAGGCTCGTCAAGATAAACGTGAAACATTATGTTTAGTATAATTTTTTTTAATAAAAATGTGACCATAAATACTATATACAATATACATATATCACCATATATATAGGAGGCTCGTCAAGATAAACGTGAAACATTATGTTTAGTATAATTTTTTTTAATAAAAATGTGACCATAAATACTATATACAATATACATATATCACCATATATATAGGAGGCTCGTAATGATAGACGTGAAACATAATGTTTATCAACTTTTTTTTGATATATTTTAACGTTCAGTTTCGTTCAGCAATCAATATTATATTCCCTCCCCATTTTCCTTTTTTCCCCACCCCATCCCCCTTATAATGAGGAGTTAGGTTAAGTTAGGTCAGATTCTTATCTTAATCTATCTATCTATACATCTTTCTTGCTTAATCTATCTTGATTTGATCTTAATTACTTATCTATTTCAAGGACTTGAATATAACTATAATCATGTATATTTAGAACTGACTCAGTAACCTAAACATAATTTAGTAAGAGTAACCGTAACCATGAGGGAGTGGGAGAAAGAGTAACCGTTACCATGAGGGAGTGGGAGAAAGAGTAACCGTTAACATGAGGGAGTGGGAGTAATCTTATCTTATATGTGAGTACAACAACTAAATACTTCAATCTTTTTAACCAGATCTCTTAAAGTCTTAAAGTAGGCTAATCTTGATACTAATCTATTTAAATTATATTAAATAATATAATATAATATAATCATGTATATTTAGAACAGACTCAGGAACCATAACCATGATTGAGGAAACCTCAAAGGACTTATATATTTTATGAATAGAACTACAATTTATAAAATATTCAGACTATGATCGGACTCAGTATCCAGACGATGGTGAACCTAATCTAAATTGTTGAAAATTATTTGATACATAAGACATTGTGTTTTTTTTTATCTTACCCTATTGTTTTTTGATGTCATTACTTTATTTATTTTGTAACATTGTAACAAGAAAGAAAACCCAAACTAACAAGAAAGAAGAACAAGAATCAAGAATTTATTTTTTGTATTTTTTTTTCAAACTGAGACAAATTGTTCTGAAATTATTAGGGTTATTACTTTCAGAGTAGTTCATGTGTTAGATAACAATGTAGGCACTCGCATTCGACTCAATTCAATCTAAAATCAGACATCTAGGATTTCATATCCTATTTGGGGTAAGAAATATTTTTGCAACCTAAACAAAAACATTACTAGAAACATGTTATTAATACAGTTTAAAATCTGAGAATGAAACCCTTGTTTCATGGATATAATACAGATAAAATCAAACTTTTTTTTCAGTGTAAGGGTTATAAGAAACCGGCGAAATATAGTTCGTTTAAAAAACAATTCTTGAAGAATGTCGGAATTTTGGACATGATACATCTCAAGATGGAGACAAGTGGGAGTGTCTCCCTGGAAGACTCCCCTTGTAAGGATGTTGTAGGTGATCTGTTTGATATGAATGAAGTTTTCTTTAAGACACATCAGCATGATGTTTTCTCCTGTTCAATTCCTGAAAAAGAATTTGAAAATTGCTGCACAGAGATTCAGAATTGGCTGGAGACTACTCCAGATAATATCATCAACTCCTTCTTCACAACTCCAAGGAGGTCCCCCCTGGCCCCTATTCCAAGGCGTGTCATCACCCCCTCAAGTGTTCGAAGGAATGTTCTCTCTGACATTCAAGAAGAGGTTAATTATTAAATAAATGATTGATCAATCTTAACATCTTATCTATTTCAAGTATTTGAATATAACTATAATATTGTTCAGAGTTCTCCTGATGGAGAAGAAGATGGAACCGTTACCATGAGGGAGCGGGAGGTTGATAAACACGTTGGAGAGGAAGATGAAACTGTTACCATGAAGGAGCGGGATAGTTTCATGAATGAGGGAGAGGTAGATAGACATGATGGAGAAGTAAATGGTTTGGTTGATAAACCTGAGCAGAAAAGATTGAATGATTAATTTTTAAATTGTTTGATTGATTGATTGATTGATTGATTTAACTGATTAAAGTCTTGTATAGAGTACTTTGAAGAAAGATCTTCTTAATACAAATTCTGAGGGTACCATGAAGGAGCGGTTGCTTGTAATTGACAGAGTAAAGGAAGCTCTGAAGAGCATTAAAGCTGATGCTGTTAATTGTCTAATTTGTGACACAGAGATTATGTTTAAGAAAAACTTATACCGTCATCTGAAAAAACCATGTAAGCCGGTTTTTACAAGTGTAAAACCAAGGTAAAGTGAAACTCTAAACAAGCCTAGCAGTAATACAAACATCCTGTCAGATCTTGAGGATCCGAATCCTTGGGATGACAACAAAAACCTTTCCGAACCCGAACCAGAACCAGAACCTGAAAAAGGAACCGTTTATACCCCCCCGGAACTAGAGTACATGTTAAAGTTAGATTATAAAAACTGGAAAATCAGTACACCCCTCCCAGAAGAGGTTACCCGACTTTTGTTTAGTAAAGACCCAAATAAAATTCAAGGTATACGTGAAAATCTACTGAGCATTACAGAAAATCATGTACCTTCTCCAGTTAGTAAATTCCCTGATAATCTTCTTCAGGAGTTTGAAAATCTTGTAAATACGAAACCACCAGCTGAAAATAAGTTTGAAAATTATGATGCGCTAAAGGAGTCGTACAATACTACTTGGATTGAACTTCGAAGATTAGACGGTAAAGGTCAGAGGAAATCTGAAAGTACGGTTAAACAGTACAGCAATAAACTATTTAACGGACCAAATTCTCTTTATGCGTACTGTGCAGAAAACAATTATAATCTTGCGGATAATATGTGGCCAATATGTAGGAGAAGCGATCTCCTATGTAGGTGGATTTCATTGGCCAAAGAAAACCCCGTTTCGGAAGGTATGAGAATAAATAGTCTCATAAGTTTCTTAAAGTTTGTCAAACACCATGGCTCAATGCACTACATCCCAGTCGATGAGCCATACTTGAGCGCTAGAAGGGAGTTGTGGAAGAACGATATAGAGAATGAGATTGCCCGGGTATCAAACATAGTGTCAGTATGCAAGACCTATATCCAGAATGCCTCCGCTGTGAACCGTACTGTTAAAGAAGGGTTAAATCCGACCCGTTATGAGGACATCCTACAGATACTTAAGAACTATTTTGGTTCTGACAACTACACTAACCTCACAGAAACCGTCAAAACACTGAAAACACAACTGGAGTCAAGTAACCATCCAGATAGACTTATAACCGAGGTTTCTATACAGCTGGCAATTGCCACTGTAATGTTTAATGGCCAGAGGCCAGAAGTTTCTAGCTTCTTAAGTCATGATGATCTCCTGAGTAGGAAACAGCATCCAACTCTTCAGAATCACAGTGTTGTGATTGTTAATGAGTAAGTATTTGTACCTTTAATACATTTTTAGCTTTTCTCATCCCAATATCTTTGCAACCAGTTTGTGTACATCTTTAATTTTAAATTTGAGCTAACTCTGATCATCAAATTCCTATATCTTTGCAAACTTAATTCACAGTTTGAATATGATTATGTTCAGGATGCGTTACACCAAGCAAGGTAAAACTGGAAACACCCCTCCACTCCTCTTCCCCAACCATCTGATCAGATTGGTTGACTATTTTGCCAAAACTACTATGAGCTTTTTCAAGCGTCAAAATATACAATGTACGGGTCAAGATCCCGTGTTCCAGAAAGGGACGGGAGGAGTCATCTCCCTAAAGAATATCTACAATCAAAAGGGATATAAGGTATAATGTTTTTTCACGTTTAGATATAAAACTATTTTTAGGTTTGAAAAAATCATTTATTTGGGTTATAAAAAAAACGTTTTTTCTTGATAGTTTGACGCAAAGCGCTCTCATGTCGGTGATAGTCCACATCTGTACCTACCTCTGTGTTTTGAAATTTCTTAAAAATCTCTATTCGTTCCAGAGATATACGCGTTTAAAGATAGATGTCACTTTTTTCCTCTTTGGCAGAGTCTTGGCGGAGGATTTTTATAAAAATTTTAGAATTGGCTGAAATTTTGGTTTTAGCTCACTACTATATATAGAAACATTGTCCAAAATTATTTCATTCATATCTCTAATAGTTACTAAAATTCTAAATAAATAATAAAATAAATAGACCAGGTAGATAATCAAGAATATTTAGATGATGGGATTTCCCGACAACCTAAACTTGAGGTTAATGGATGCCAGAAAAATTCAGGCATCCAAACTCGAAGCCCTTGCTACTGGAGCTAACCGCACAGAACTCCACAGATCGGTCCATGCACATAGTGCAGAAGTTGTTCAGACAAATTATCTCATTGAGAGGCATGCTGCCTTTAATGAAGGCGTAGACCTCCTTCACAGAGATGACCCAGAAGGTCCAAATCTGGAATCATTTGAAGGTGAGCGGATAGAGGAGGAACTGAGGAATGCTCGACGAACACAACTAGAAACGCTCCAAGAACAGGAGACGGAAAAGCAAAGATCTCAAGCAGGAACCCATTCCAGACAGTTTATTCCATCAGAGTTAAAGAACTACCTTTTAATGAAGGTAATGATACTGAATGACTTCAGCTATACAAAAACAATGCTCACGGGAATCCCTATTAATCTTGGCGGCAAGACCAAGCGTGCGGATTGGGATAATTTTAGCCTCAGGGTAATCAATCGCGACCTCAAGCTGAAAGACATGGTACTGCGTTTTCTACCAGCATGTACATCAGTTAAGCAATTCACTACAAAGTTAAGAGAATCTCTTCTTCTTGCTAATCCCCATGGGATTTTATTCTTGCCTAAGAAGCAAGCAAGTTTTCATGTTAAACCATCATCACCAAAGCGTTTAAAGGTTAATCGAATCATAGCTCGCTGTGAATCATCATCGAGTGATGAGGATAACACAGATAACAAAATCATACCCAGAACCCCAGACCATAGGTTACACTCTTCTCCATGTGCCAAAGGAGTCAAGCGTACTTTGGAATTTTAAATCAGGTGATTAATATTACTTACAAATAGCTAGTTAGGTAGTTTAGGTAGGTTAGGTAACCTAATATCTCCTCACCCCTTGGCCAGCCCCTATCTTTAAACATCTGCATCTCTATGCAATAAAATTTGGTTACGTCAGGGTCACCAATTTAGCTACGCTCGGATTAACAATGCCTGGTTTAATTAATCACTATATTACAACTGGGCGTTATTAAACCGAGCGTAGCTAAATTGGTGACCCCAAAGTGATATGAACTCAGCGCGCCTTGCCTTCGTTTGTGTACTTTTCTGAACATATCACTTTGGGGTCACCAATACAATTTTTAATTTTCAACGACTTGTTAATATTTCAACCTACTTTATCAAGTTTACCTTCCTTGTTTGAAAAATGTCAAAATAAAATCGTCAAAATATGTTTGACATGGTCGTTACGCGTAATTACGCGTAATGCTTCTGCATAAGTGAAAGAAAGTGTTACGCGTAATTACGCGTAACGTAATTACGACTGGAAACCCTATGTGGCTGAGGTTGGGATTGTTGACTTTGATTAGTGACTAGATTGGAATTCTGTGAGTAGGGAAAAGCTTGCATCATAGGAGGACAAATAATTGCAAGGAAAGAATTTGGATGGTGTGTATTAGGACCACACCTCCCCGGAAGCGATTTTGACCTTGTTGTTACGACCACCTCTAAAATCTATTTTATAAGTTGAATGAAACGCATGGGAATACAAATCTGTTTTTATCAAAATATTTCATCGGGCCCATTGGATTATACGGCCAAAATACCGATTTTACGGCCAAAATACCATTAGATCTAAATTAAGAAAATTTTGAGGAAGCATACGAATTAGAAAAAAATCTTCTTGAATCTATTTTTGTTTATATTGTGTTTTTGAAACCCCATTTTACAGTTTTGAAGGAAAAGAAAAAAAAATTGCTAAAAATTTATGCCTTGAGTTACCAATTAATGCTGGATTTTTGACTTCATAAAAGTCCAGGATATTTTAGCACGATACCAGCTTATGTGAATATCAAGCAAATAACCCACTATACATTTCTGATGGTTTCCATTTCACTGAATCAAAGAAATTGAGGAAAAAGATATTTTTTTCATCTACTCCTCATAAGATCAGAAATTCGAAATATTTAAATTTTTCCAATTCATACCAAACAATGTTGAAAAAATACAAGACAGAATTTTTTTTTCCTGATTTTCTTTTCCAAAATTGAATCTACATAGAAATTACCAAAGAACTTATGTTGAGGACAACATAATAGTAAATATTTTTTTCTGATTTACTAGGAAATATCTAAAAAAACTATATATGTAATGATTTTGTTTGCACAAGATATTGAAGTATTATACATAAATATCATGATAAATCTATCCGTCGCAATGTTTTCTTATGTTTGAAACTCATATTTATCCATTGCAGCAAAGTTTTAGTTGAAGGGACGTTTTATACAATGCCTTAGGGCTACACTTATTGTGGCGTTTTCTGCATTTATATATTTACGTTCCCCCTGAAATAATCAAAAACATTTTTAACTACAATTTTTCTTCTTGTAACTTATGAGTGAAACTCAGTCTAACACAAATATACTAAATATTTTATATTTCATCTATTTGTTTAACGCCCACAGGATAAAAATTCTAATGGTTTATTTATTAAATCTATTTATTAGGAAATTACCGCCTACTTTTACCCTGGAATAATATAACATAAATATCAATTTAATGCTGAAAAAGAGTTTAAATTGCGTGCAATAAATATAGAGGGGGGGTCCAAAAATTTTATATAAGGACTGCCCAAGACAAAACTTAAACAAAACCATTGGAGCACCATTACAATATTACCGAAAAACACAATTTGGCACGATAAATAACAAGTTATTATAATTGCAAGTTTTTTCTTTTGGTTTCATAAATCGAGACATTGAATTTTTAAAAATCAAAAATATTTTATTTTCCAGCTGTTTTAAGATTTGTTGATTCTTACCAATATTAATCCATGATATTATCTAAGATATTTTACATAGTTGTGCGAAAGAAAAAAATTTGAACTGTTAATTTGAATGCCAAATAATTACATTGATAAAACGTCTTAAACAAACTTTTAAATTACTTTATCCAATACGGGTTTTTATGGATTTCCTTATTTCGCTTTAGAAAAAACGTCAACTTAGAGGACAAGTTCGGATGTAATTACAATAATAAAAAGAAATTGAGAAATCGACAGTTTTATTTACAATGCCAATTGCTTTCTCAACATATTAATACAAATAACCATTTTCAGTTGGTGAATGTTTTCACTATTTTTTTTTAATGTTAAGATGGAACTCACTTCTTCCGTCTATTCCATCAAATACTCCCAAAATACAAGTATAAATTATTGTTTAGAGCCAAAACCGGTATTTTTAGTGACCCAAAGAAACTGTCAACTATGATGATTTATTAAAGATACAATTTTATATTATCGATATCGAGATTTTCCCTTTGTTCTCAAATTTTAATTTAAAAAGTCAATCCACTAAAAATACCATCATTACACAAAAACGAAAATTGAATGTTTACTATTTCAATATAACTTTATGTGAAGAATCATTTCATGTGCACCAAGAAATATCTAAAATTAAGTAGTTCCAACCACTTCACTGTTTTGTTTATACTCAAAGTTTTGAACTTGCGCGCTAGCGGTATTTTACGCCGCAATTCAGAATGGGACCGAGTTTGATTTCATCGTCTTCTCTAACTAGTTTTTCTTTCGGTTTCATACGCGTAAGTATACTAATTAGAAAAATGGTTGTAACAACCAGGTCAAAATCGCTTCCGGGGAGGTGTGGGACCTACGCCCATCCCCTCTACTGCCCATCTGACCTACAAGCATGTGGTTTTACTAGCTGTGGTAGGTCTGATGCACTGTAGGTCAGATGGGCACATTAAAAACAGCTTATTGGTCGGATGGACAATTTTCGTAGGTCGGATGGGCAATTTTCGTTGGTCGGATGGGCATTTTTTGTAGGTCGGATGGGCAATTTTTGTAGGTCGGATGGGCAATTTTCGTAGGTCGGATGGGCATTTTTCAAAGGTCGAATGGGCATTTTTCGTAAGTCGGATGGACATTTTTCAAAGGTCAAATGGACAATTTTTGTAGGTCGAATGGGCATTTTTTGTAGGTCAGATGGGCATTTTTTGTAGGTCGGATGGGCATTTATTGTAGGTCGGATGGGCATTTTTCGTAGGTCGGATGGGCATTTTTCAAAGGTGGAATGGGCATTTTTCGTAAGTCTGATGGACATTTTTCAAAGGTCAAATGGACAATTTTTGTAGGTCGAATGGGCATTTTTTGTAGGTCGGATGGGCATTTTTCATAGGTCAGATGGGCATTTTTCGTAGGTCGGATGGACATGTTTCGTAGGTCGAATGGGTAATTTTCGTAGGTCTGATGGGCACTTTTTGTAGGTCGGATGGGCATTTTTCGTAGGTCGGATGGACATTTTTTGTAGGTCGGATGGGCATTTTTCGTAGGTCGGATGGGCATTTATTTTTCGTAGGTGGATGGACATGTTTTGTAGGTCGAATGGGCAATTTTCGTAGGTCGGATGGGCACTTTTCGTAGGTTGGATGGGCACTTTTTGTAGGCCGGATGGGCAATTTTCAGAGGTGGTATGGGCATTTTTGGTAGGTCGCATTTACTTTGTATGTACATGTTTACCTTAAATATACATATTTTTAAGTTTAAATCAAATTTTTTTACTTACGTTTCTGGAAAACAAAAGCATTTAAAAATAACAGCTTGGTATTTTACGTAAAAATACCTATTAGTATGCAGTATACCTATATAGAGACCTAAGTATTTTTCGGTTTTTGAGTTAGTAGGGTTACCACTGTTGATAAAAATTTGATGATTTTTATGAAATATAAAAGGTATGTATAAAAAAAATCTATTTCCGAATATTTTGAATATTAAGTCTTTATATCACATTTTTATCACAGAAAATTTAGTCTACAAAAAAATATGTCCTAAAAAACAATCTGGGTAAATACATAATCCTAATGGTTTATTTCGTTTTATAGTATAGTTTCTGGGCCGAGTGCTGCGGCTTGAAATAATATGTTAGGAATAAGTTTAAGTACCAAATAAATAGTAAATAAAACAATCTGGTAAAATACAATTTTAACGGTTTATTTTGTTTAGGACTGACTGTATTCAGTTTCGATCAGGGGTCAGTTACTGCTGTAATAATATGACAGGTTTATAATTATCAATCTTGTTAAAACATTACTTGAAAACAGATTTAAAGGAATGTATCCACTTGGGGAAGGGTGGGGGGGGGGAAATGTAACGTATTCCTTTCCGGGAAATTTAAACACTGTATATACATATCTGAGCATCATCGTAGGACACTGATTTTAGGATGTGAACTCAAAAATATTTTTTGTACATGCATTTTTAGGATTTTATGGGGTTTGTGCAAAAGTGCGCGCTTGTAAGAAATACACATTTTTTTCACACTAAGCATTCTTAACATTGTTAATTATAGTTGAATTTTTATCGTGACACTATATAACAAATACAACATGTAAAATGTGCGTTTGGATGACCATACAAGCTAATTTACCTATGATTTAAAGTATTACATGATACTATGTTACACAGCATAAAATCTCTAATATTTTTAAAAATGCGCGCGCTCGCAGCGATCTAGGCATTCGGGCGCGAAACTTTTTATCGCATATTTTTTCAAAGAGCGTCATGATAAAAGTTCAACTATATTTTATGATGTTAAAAATGCTTAACTGTGAGTAATTATGTATTTTTTCACGAATAAATGCGCGCACACTTTTGACAGATCCCATCAAAACCTAAACATGCATTTACAAATACACATTTTTTAGTTCACAAATTTATGTTCATACTCTGTTTAAGTTTTCATGCCCCCCCCCCACACTTTGAATAATAATCCTTCATAAGCAGAGTTGTCTGATTTAACTCGCCTTAAAATTTAAATGAAGAGTAATTATAATAAAGTTCTGTCCCTTTGTTTATGTAAAAAAATTTATCAAGAAATCTACAAATTATGAACCTGTTGAAAAGAAACTTCATAACAAAGTTTTTTGATGATACGTGTTATTCCTTGTCATATTATTGTTCAGTCTTTTCATCGGAATTTGTATTGTAATTCCCCATTATCTAGAAGAACTTTTCCAGTGTCAATTCTTTGGCTTTATACCTTGAAGACCATCTTAAAATGGAGTTTGTATTAAAGTTTGGCAATCTACTTTTTTATGGCTGGACTATACAAAAAATTTGAATTATTAATAAAATTATAGAATTTCTGGAAGCTGATCGAAAGGTAAATTTTCGAAATGGGACTAGAAGGCATAAGTTTGAATAAATGCATTAAATGGCCGAACAATAAAAGAATGCCAAACAATAATACTAACTTGGTGTAAAACTTATCAGACTGTTGACAAAGATCTGTTATCCACTCTCTCTCCCGCCTCTGCTCGGACAAGGTTTCTTGCAGCTTCGTTCTCCTCTCTAGAATAAAATTTTGTAATATTTAAAATAATACAAGGTTTTTTTGGTGAAAAATCATGATTTTTCTAATTTTTCTATTTTTTTACCATAAGTACAATTAAAAAAACCAGGGGTGTATATATTTTTTTGGGTTATATATTTTGAGCTTTCATTGGGTTTGTGGGAAAAAAAATGAAGAAAAAAGGAAAAAGGGGGAAGGGAAAGGCAAAAACGGAAGGGGAAGAGAAAAGGCAAGGGAAGGAAAAAGGGGCAAAAGGGAAGAGAAAAGTAAAAAGGATGAAGGAAAAAGGGGGAAAATAAAATAAAAAATGATGATTTAAGTAAGATAATGTAAACATATTTCTTATAATTTGCATCTTCACAAAAAACCAAAATTTAACAAAAAAAACAAAATCAGAAATACTTCAGGGGGGACCTTGAAATTGACCTTTTCACAGTACCAAAACACTCTATTCTGCTACTAAAGTCCCAAAAAATCTCTGCAAGGGGGCTCTGTCCCCCCCCCCCCC